>NC_079376.1:25685000-25782500 GCF_021018895.1 Seriola aureovittata
TGCTCGTGTTTAACCCTAAAATAAAAAAATATGCACCTGTTTAACTCTGGTGAATGTAAAAGAGAATTACTGTAAACCTTTTAAAACAAGCTGAAAATGTTTCTGAAACTATCTGCAGTTAATTGTAAGTGCCAAGCACACTGTGCGGTGGACTGAAATTTGCATTACATATATTCACAATTTATAGTTATAGTTATAGTTATATTGTTGATGGTTTTATATGTATATTTAATTGTATTATATATTTCTATATTTCAATGATTTTAGTCTTTATTTATTTTAATATATGGATTGCTGCTAAACCTAATTTTGTTGTGTATTTTAATGCATGACAAATGAAGAATCTATCTATCTATTTGTCCGTCCGTCCGTCCATCTGTCTGTCTGTCTTTCAACTGTAGGAAGTCATTGGACATCTTCAAGGCAGAATGTAACAGATGATGACACATTGTATCAGGCTTTATTGGAACATACAGTTGTGCATCGTCTGCATAGCAAGAGAGGTCAATGTTATGTTTAAGCATGAGGAGGGGGCAGCAGAGAGACCTGTGAGACAGTATGAGATGAACCAGTCCAGAGCTGCATCACTGATCCCCACCAAGTTTTCAGACAGCTGAAAAAGGCTGAGCTGAGGTCAAGGGGGATTAACATGGAGCACAGTCTGCATCAGTGGAAAGTAACAGGTCAGTGGTGACCTTGACCAGAGCAATCTCTGTCCAGAGAGAGACATGCAATTTTTCTAAAATTTGATTATTCATAAAAGAAAATTCTGTTCATTGATGGTAAAACAGAGAAGTTTTCTTTTAGGGGTGCTAAACAGTGGTATATCTCAAATTGGAGGGAAAAATGCCAGTAGGCAGAGACAATAGTTACCAATGAACTATTAACCAACTGTCTGAAACAGATTTTTGAAAACCCAGTGGAAATGTTGCCTGAGGAGCAGGTGGATGATTTTGAAAGTATAACACAGATTAGAGATTTCACTACAGTGAGTTAGAGCTGAAGATGGGCATATGACTTGGACACATATATATGCATATTATCATGTTAATTAGTCTATATTTACACCTTACACACATATAAGCAGCTGACATTTCATAATTAATTCTTGTTTGATAAAACAGAAAAACCTCTCTATTGCATAAGTACAGTATATACATATATATATAAATATATATATATATCATTGTAAGGTTTACTTACTAAGTTACTAAATATACATACAGTGTTTATACAGCTACGTATTTGTATATTTATGTTTACACAATTATTATTTACATATTTACACATTTAATATTTACATTTGCATCTTTGAACACAGTTACAGTAACCTCCTGGATCCATCTCTCTAGTTTTCCTCTTATTTACCTTAGTCCTTCTAGCCTCTGATTGGTTAGTTTAGCAACATGTGCCTTTTAAACAGGAAGTGTTGTTGTGAAGTGGACAAAGTGAGGAGAGACGTAAACTGCTGCTTGAAAAGTGAATCCGTCTCCATCCAGCTGATTCTTTTATCAGGAGTGATCCAGACCAGCACATATCAAACCCTTACGTTACATTATGTATCTGAGTGCTTGTTCTGCATTAGTTAAGTAGTCAATGTTTTCTTCTGGCATCAAAGTGTCTCTCTGGTTTCTTTTGAGCCTCTTGACATCAGCTCAGTCTGTAATTATCTTTGTTTTTGGGACAATCCCTCTGGCAGATCACTGTTGTAAAGTATGTATTATATGTCTCATTGGAGCAGTGCTTTGGCTCGGTCTGGCCCGGTAGTGCAGGTTGTACTGGTATTATATCCACACAACCAAACAGACATGGCTGTTACTACAGTATGTGGTCACAGAGGCACTTCACATTAAACTGATGTGAAATATTTTGCAGTTTAACAGCACCTATAGCCACATAGCTAACAGGATAAATAAGATTTTCCTCCTAAATGCCACAAATTACACCTGATTGTTGTGATTACAGGGTATTTTATGTTGTTTTGAAAAGCATAAAACATTTTGGCAATTACCGTTCATCCTCCATATAAATATTACATTAAAAATATTATATTTATATATAAATATTCAACACAAAATAATCACATTTGTGTTTGAGTCCCACCTCCCCATCACCTCCTCTCTTTCTCTTTGACACACAGTCACACAGCCACACACACACACACACACACACACACACACACACACACGGAAACGCCCTTCCTCTTGTATGGTAAACTTCAGCAGTCTTGTTTTACAGGAAGTGGAAACAGAAAGCAGCAGAGAGGATGACTGACTTCTCTGTGTTTAATAAAAACAAATCTCTAATTCTGTATAAACTATACAAATATCTTTATATCTATATCTTTATTTACTTCATTTTCTTCTTTTTCCTCATTTGAAATACTGCTCACTCTGTCTCTTCCAAAACTAACTAAATATGAAGTGTGGTGAAAAACAACAGGGTCACAATCAACTGGTGTAAAATCATCAACATTCAGATTCAGAATTATATCTATTGTGGGTCAAACCTGAGAGTTATACTGATCTCTTTAACACACACACACACACAGACACACACACACATGCCTGTGCTCACACACAGCATTCCCTATGTGTTACACACACCAATTAAAAATTCTTGTCAGAAGCTCTCAATTGACTCTCGTGCCATTTTCTCCAGTGAAGTGGAATTTCCTCCGCAGAGATAAAGTTGTGGCCATTCTAAGAATCAATAATCCGTTTATAAATATGTTATTAATAAAGGAGTTAAGCCGCATATATATTTCATGGCAGAGGAAGGGAGCGTCTCCCTCAGGCCGCGGGGCTTTACTCCGTATCATTCATTTATAATTAATCTGCACCACTTGGGACTTGGTGAATTAGGAATCCCGCAACAGACAAGAGCTTGTTCTGTTCCCATTCTGTAGCAGCTCGCGAACTTGGGAGGTCCTTCTCACCACTGCTATTAAAGAAGGAGAAGAAGAAACAGAAGAAGAAGAAAGAAAGAGCAGAGGAGGAGGGACAAGGAACTGCAGCACATGTAGCAGGAAATACTGAATATACTGGACCAGGAGGCAACGTCTGCTATATATCTGCTTATACACTTTTTATTTTTCACTAATAATAATATTAAGAATGATAATAATAATTCTCGCTGCTAAAGCTTCAGATCTTTTGCACTGTACCCTCCTCTGTTCTTCTATTTATTCACCACAGCTGTAATTCCTCATCATTTTATTGATTAATATTAGTGTTCTATTTATGTATGGTGTTACAGTGCTAGCTCTATTGGTCATGCTTCAGTGTAAGGGCCCACAGTGTATATGACATCACTGTGTGAATCAATCAATCAATCAACCAATTATAATACTTTATTGATCCCCAGTAGGTTACATTACATTGCTCCCTCAAGAATGGAAATATAACAGCAAAGAATAGAGAATAAGAAAATAAGATTTTAAAGATAAAGATAAAATATAACATAAAATATAAAAATATGTCCTTAATACTATATTTAATACTATGATATATGACAACTATACTATGCTAAACTATACATGTAGTAGTTTTATTGAATTGTGAAAAAGCCCAGTTGTGAGCCTTTTACATTTCAAGCTAGAATAAAATAAAATTGACTAGCAATCATCTTTGCCTCCATATCTATCATATTTAATGCAAAAAGACTTTTTATCTATTTGAAATTATGTTGGTTTTCCAATTCTAATTTATAATTGAAATTTAAAATTGAAAATGTCCCATCATATTTAAATTATCTAAGTATCAATATGATGAATAATGTAACTCATAAACTTAATATACTGACAAAAGAAGCACTAATAATAAAACAGATCCTGAGATCAGGCCAGAATATTGCATCATTTGTAGTTTAATACTGTCATTATTGTTAATTTGATTAAAATAATTTATTTTTCTTTTTTTCATTCTGTTATTACATTATATTCGTTACACTTGTAGCTGCAGAAGGAATACAGGCAGTACTAGTGTTGTCTGTTTCAGTTGCTGAGGATTTGAACTTTTATTGTGAAATATATCAAACAACATGTAAATCAGAAAAAAGAAAAAATCATTTATTTCACAAATCAGAATAAAATACAAGTAAAAAAAATATAAAGGAATTAAAGGAAAAAACAAACAAACAGAAAAACAAACAAACAAACAAAAGAAGCTGTGGAATACTGACTATAAAGAAAACAACATGGAAAGGAGTGTGATCACTTTGCCTCCACCTCATCCGTTCATTTACATGAAGTCTTTTTCTGTCATACAGAAAAGACTTGGTTCCTCACATTCTCCAACAATATAAAGTTCTGAACTGAATTCAAGCTGTGAAGCAGCACAAGCGTGAATGTTCATCTGTTCCCTCATCTTTTAAACCCCAACTGAATAACCTCCTGGTGGTCCAGCAGAAACAGTCTGAAACTTTACCCTAAATTCAGGTGATATGGCGTTTAGATGACATGGCATGTTCCTCAGAGGGGTAACACACACACAAACACACACACAAACACACACACACACACACACACACACACACACACACACACACACACACACACACACACACACACACACACTGGGTCCAGCCTTCCATTGTGCCTGGTTAATCAGGGGTGGACTGACTTTGCCGTCACTTTCCACCAAAAACAAAAGACTTGCTGCGGATGTGAGGGAGCTGTATCAGTGCGGCATCTCCCCAGCAGCACCAGGGCAGCCAGGCAGGCGGGAAGAAAGGCCCGATCGCTGCTGGATGGCTACAGACGAGGAGAAAGACATTGCTGACAAACGCATTAATTACTTTATCAACTTCATTTCCCAATTAACCTTACATGCCACCTTCCAGGTAAGCCAGCCAGGGGAGGATGAGCGTTGCAGGGCTCTGGCGCAGGCTACTCCTCATCAACTGGAGAAAAAAAAAAAAACTGAGTCAGAGAAAAGATGAGGGGAGGAAAGATGAAGAATCCTGGATACAATAGTTTCCTCTGCTCTTTAAAAAAGCGAAAGAAAGACAAAAATGACCAGATAACATTGTCATTAGCAAGTTTCCACCAATCCCAGTTGTGATTACCAAACAAAATTCCAGTTTAACCACTACACCGTCTGATTTGTATTGTCACTCACTCATTCTTATTATCAGTGTGTCAGCTGTTCGACCACACTCTTTTCTTTGTCTCTCCACCTGTTAGCTTGACCAGCGCCACGCTGTTTCATCTCAGGTCAAAAAAGAGACAAAGAGTAAAAAAACAAGAGAAAATGCAATTAAGAAAAGTGTGATTAGAGCATCAGTGGGTGACCCAGAAAAATTAGTGGGATTTTATCATTAGTCCACATTAAGAAAGGGGAACTCGGGCTATTCATTTCACTCTGCTACGAAACAGATGCTAATATAACTTTTTGTCCCTTAGCCTTTTAACATTATCAGTATT
This sequence comes from Seriola aureovittata, assembly GCF_021018895.1. Taxonomy (NCBI): domain Eukaryota; kingdom Metazoa; phylum Chordata; class Actinopteri; order Carangiformes; family Carangidae; genus Seriola; species Seriola aureovittata. The sequence continues at coordinate 25,690,426 of NC_079376.1, forward strand.
AAGGACGATGTCAGGACAAAAGTATTCAAGATGAAAGGTGACAGTCATTTTTATGAGAAACAACTCATAATATGTCCTAGGAAATAGTCAAAAATGTACCTGAAAAAAAAAAGAAAACTGTAGCGTCAGTGTCTGTTGAATAAGTAAATGTAAATGTATTAAGGTTGTATTATTTTGAAATAGATGTAAAAATGTTACCAAAAAAACTGCTTTTACAAGAAAAAGGTTAATATTTTCAAAATAAATCTACAGTATTTCCAAAATAAAGTTTTTAGAATGTTGTTATTATACGTTAAAATGACATCTTAATATTAATAATTAAATCAATTCTACTATTTCTGATCTAAAGTCACAATATCTAAAACTTAAAGTAAAGAATTGTGAAAAAAATCCTGAGAGTAGGGAAAAAAAGTGTAAAATATCAAGAATAAATTTAGTGGAATATTGAAAGAATGAAGTCACATGATTTAGAGAATAAAGTAAAAAGTACAATCAGAATATTTCAAGAATAAACTTGAAAATTTAGAATAAAAATCATTATATGTTTAAGATAAAGTAAAAACAATTATGAGACAGGAATGATAACAGTAACTGAGTCAAAATGTATGATTTTTTTTTTTTCAGAAGTATTTAGATTATATTCCCAAACACAGTGCTGTACAAATACATGTTTGAACTGAGGGTAATCAGCTGATAGCTGCAGAGACTGTCTTTGCAGCACGACACATTTACACAATCATGTTCTGTCTTCAGCTGAGACAGCAGACAGCAGAGCGTGCTGTAATTTTCCATCATAGCCGTGTGGAAGTAAAACAGCCACAATTACAGATTAGCATGAAGACAAGAGAGTGAGACTCAGAGAGTGAAACGAGAGCAGACTTCTGATCCGTTCAGACCTTCACGGTCCACGTTCAGCGGAGCCTCATTTGGAGCTCTGGTCCACTGCACTGTGTGTGTTTTTCTTTTGCATTAGAGCGTCTGCCGGGATGGCTGTGGAAGCAGAAGATGAAAGGTTAACACAAGCATATGGATCTACTATTAAAGCCCTCCAAACAAACACACATGCATCTGCACGTGCACATGCATCCCCTCATTAAAACTTTGAAATCTGGGAGGGAAGTGTTAATCAGATGTTTAATTACCATCCCCCCAACACTCTGAATTTATTGAAGTAGTTGAGTGTTTGGAAGGGGGGGGGGGGGGGCGCAAATACAAAGCAGCTGTGGCTTGGGCTGGAGCTGGTACTGGGACTATATCTGATGATGGGATGGATTTAAACTGAGGTTACACTTTATAGTGAGATAGAAAGTTGTGGCTGGGACTGGGATTTAGACTGGCACTGGTATTAGAGCGAAATATAGGACATATATGTGAAGAGGGACTGAAGTAAGACTAGGACCTGGATTCAGCCTAATGACATGGCAAGGGCTGGCACTAAATCTGGGACTGGGACAAAAACTGAGAATTTGGGGCTGGGGTCTGGTACTTGAAGACCCTGTGACTGAGGTTGGGATTGGGACTGGCACTGTACCTGATACATGGATTATGACAGAGTGCACTGGGTCTGGGACTGGGACTAGGTTCAGAGATAAAACTGGAGAAAAGAGGCAGGATCAGGATTGGTTGAAAAACTTAATCTGTAGCTACAGACTGGGATTGGATGAGAGCAGGGAAACGGAGGGAGGTGGGAGGGGGTTGGAGACTGGAGGAGAGAGACAACATCAATTTAGCCTCTGATAAACACTCAGAAATAAAACATTCACTTGAACAGATGCACACACTAATGCATAATACATGATGTAGCAGGCATCACAGCTCAGTGTCATTTCATTTAGGCAGATGATGTAACAGGTAGAGAAAAACATACCCAGTTTGTTCTACTATTGACCTAAACAGTTAAATCTGGATTAAAATCATGCTGTAAATTAACTAACACCACATCATAATGCACTGTAAGATGATGTCACGTAAATATTTCAAATAGCAAGCAGGATAATCACGGCCATTTTCTGGGTCACGGAAACTTTATTTTCCCCTTATGTGTTTTATTTGAAGTGTTGATCCATAATAATAAAAAAAAAGATATATATATATACATGTATATTTTACTATGTTGCCGTTGCTATGTTGCCGTTGTTGTTATGTTGCTAATAAAGGTAAAATATCAACAACAAAAAAAAGGCTAGATGGTGGGTCCAGGTGGGCGGGGCTTGGGGCATGGCTGAGGGCGGTGCCTACTTTGTTGTGACATCACAAAGTTCCAGAAGTCCTGACAGCTGGTTTTAAGGCTCAGTTTCTGGCTTTGATACTTTCACAGTATTAATATAGAACCTAGATCTGCTTTATAATCAAACAACACGTGGACAGAGACCTTTATACTATATGGACTTTTAAGTATTTGATCACATGAGGTATGGGATGCAAAGGCATTTGGTTTTTGTAATTTTACCAAGAACTGAAATCAAGTTTGTTCATTTCTGTAATATTCTCATAACATTACATCACTTACTTTCCGTCATGCAGTATTTTTCCAAAAAGAGGTGTTGCATGTGACTATAACCAGATTACTGTAATCCAGTAAGGCTGCCTTTAGAACCCTTTTACACCAAAATTAATTGGTATAAATAGGTTTTTTAAATACGGGTAATCTCGCTAAAAAAGGCAATCGACTGCTTTTACACTACCAGACGAGTTTGCCGGAGAGAACACACACATCCGCAGGGAGCAATGTCACCACATGCACTTCCAGAGCGCACACACACACACACACACACACAGACGCAGACACAGAGGAGAAACAGTGAGTTGGTGGCTGCCATGCAGACTGGTAACATGGATCCCCAAGTTGTCGCTCCTGTCAGAGCCTCTGTGTGAGCAGCTTCTGTCAGTGATAGAGTGTTTTTAAAAGTTCTTTCAGGGCTGCAGCTCACTCTTTCTTTCATCCTTGAGCGCAGTGTAGCCGTGGTGTCTCTGGTTTAACAGCACCGTGCTGGACAGGTGACAGGGCGAAAATTTACAAGTTCACCCTGGTGTTGTGTTTACATCACTGCCGACTGGCGCTGGAGCCAGTAAATACCCGTGTCTACTGCAAAGTCATGTGACCTGGGTGTGAATGCTGATTGAACCCTCCTCCATTGCTGACAAAAGCCCCGTGTTATTGGGTCTTAGTGGGTTTTTTGACCAGGGGAATATGGGCTTAACAGGTCATTTCCAGGCCTGGGAGATCTGAACCACCACCTGACAGTTCATGGTCTCACTAAAGTCTCAAATTTTGTTCACCTGTTCCACAGTATTTAATCAATCATTTACGCAACAAAACATGACAGTGGATTTATCCTGAATATGTTGTTATGTCATACTGTATGGAGTCTGTGTGACTGTTGAGCTGCACTTACATCAAATATTTAACATTAGTATTGAAATCTTTATGTGGACAAGTTTCTCTTAAAGCTCCAGATTTAATGAGGACAGAGTGAGATGTTTTGTTCCTATCTAGCCCCCACCCCCCACCCCACCATTACTGGGACTTGGGAGTATTACTGGGACTCACTAATTCACCAAAACAATACGTAGTCTAATTACCACTGTATTATTAGACATGGATGTCAAACTCAACGGGGAGGGAAAGGAAGTTGGTCCTGGGCCAAGCGAATATTGAGCACCTTATTTGTTACACAAAACAACCCCCCCTCCACCCTCCCCCATTCCCCAGCCCCCCATCCCATATTGGATGACATATGAGCTCATTTCCTGTCCATGCTTCCCCTCAGATATTTCTTTAACAGTAATTTTAAGAAAAAGAACAAACCTCCTCACAGTTTGTTGTGTGGATCGTCGGTCGAGTCATCGCGAGGACGGCAGGTGGAGAACAGTGACGGCAATTTGTCCTTTTCTGTATTCAAGAATCCAACTTTCCTCTTTGTGCGTGTTTCTTTCTGCTTGTTTTTTTCTCCTCCTCCTCCTCCTTTTCTTATTTCTCCTCTTCCCTGCCCACCGTGCCACCCTCCCCCTCTCTTGCCCCCCCCCCCCTTCTCTTTTTTGATGTGTTTGCCTTCACGGCTTCTGAGTGCTCTCTAATTCCATCTGGCCACAACAGAGAAGGCGGCGCTGTGAGAAAAAGCATTTCCATATGTGCAAATTAGCCCCCACCTCCATACACACAGTCACATACACACACACATGCACAAACAGAAACAAGCTGTACCTACCCCCCTATATATTGACTGCCAAGGCTGCTAATGGTGATCAAGGGGAGGTTTTTGTTGGCCCTTAGTCCGAGTCTGTAAGTTGTCAGGACTGTTAAATCTACATCAACAACTATGACCTGGGGAATTAATAATATAATGACAACCAGACTACATGTTAATATTATCATTATTATTATTATTATTATTATTAGCTTCCAAATTGCATGTACTGATTATGACAATTATCTGAGAGTGAGAGAACTCCACCTGCAGCTTTATTACCTGTGCTCCGGTTCCATCTGTAATTTCTTTGGTGAATTATAGCTTCCCCACTCACAGCATGTCTCCAAAAAAACAAATGTTAGCAGTTCATTTGGTCTGAAGGAAAAGGAAGACTGAGCAGAGAGACACACAGTGACAATTAAAGCCATCCATCCTGGCCTCGGGGTTGATGAAGCCCTCCTCCTCCTCCTCCTCCTCCTCCTCCTCTCTTACATTTCCCCATTGGACATTTTGGTAGAAAAGAAATACGTAATCTGGTTTTCCTTCAGGGTTATCGTTTGCTTGTTTTCTCATTTTTGGGCACATAGACATTACGTCCACTGTGTGTCTGTCCACTTCAGGTATGTCTCACACCCTCCGCTCTCAGTGCACTCAAAGAATGCAGCATGCTTAATAAAGATGCATGTACAGCTTTCAGTACAGGCAGTCTTTTCTTCTGCCTGTACGTCGGTGTCATTCGTGACACAAACAACTCCATTTTGTCTTGGTGAACTGGGATCATTCAATCAATGCCTGTTTGTAAGCAAGTCTCAGACAGCTAACTGGATTGTGATATATTGAGAGATTCCACCTTGTGTGTGTGAGCAGTCGATACCGAGCCGTTCCTGAGTGGCCGCGCCATTAAAGCTGAGCCTAATAGCGCAAGGTGACATTGGAATGTCATATTTGCGTGTGTGTGCGTGTCTGTGTGTGAAGATTTTGCCTGTATAAGTTCTGTGATTGAAGCCAAATGGATGTAAATTTCTCTGTCTCTGCTTGTCCTTTAAACGCACACACACACACACACACACACACACAGTTGTGATAGAAGTGAGGCAGGTGAACATCCTGCACCTCATCTCCTGTATGTGCCACATTATTGTGGAATATGGCAGTTTTCATGACCAAAATAAAAAATGCTGCTGGTTCTTCAGAAACAGCAAACAACTATTTCCAGCAGCCGTTTAAATCTACAGGGTACGACAGTCTGATGCTCACAAACTATTGGTTCACTTTACTTGTAATTGTATATCACAGTAGAACCATGTCTTCTTACACTTGGGGTCAGGTCTCTATGTCTCTATCTAGGTTTTAGTAAATAAGGGAAATATCAATTTCATTCCAATTTAATTCTTATTTTTTAAATTTACATATACTTGGATTATACCTCATGCCCCTTCATGAACTTTAAAAGTCCATAAAGTATAAGGAAGATGTCCATATGTTATTTGATTATAAAGCAGGTTTAGGTTCTATATTAATACTGTGTTGGTATAAAAATTCATGCACATTCTCGTGGCATACGTGGAGATGCACAAAAATGAATTACGGTGACAGTGGCTCTAGTTAGTTGTGTCTGTTATGACACAGTGCATATGAAGAAAAATGCTTTGGTGCTGTTGCTGCTTCTCCCTCCATAGAAGAGTTACACAACAGTAGATTGGTGTGACGCAACTTACCTGACGGTGTCTTCCAGTTCTGACTCACCTGTTCTGTTTGGGTGTTAGTTCACTGAAGCTGACAACAGCCATGCTTATGTGCTTGGCATCACAGATGATGTCAGTGTGAATGAATGAAACAAAATTCAGTCTCATTAACAAGCAGAACAAACTGCTGTCACCTGGCTACCTAGTGATTGTTATATTTCATTTGTGGGCCACCTGTGTAGCAGTTCATCCCTGATCACCAGTACAGGGACATAAAGCGCCTTTCAACACCGTTTTACAATACTTGCCACATTCACCCATTCACTCACACATACATACATCACATCCGTACACACATTCAGGGTTCAGTATCTCGCCTAAAGACACTTTGACACAAAGACCAGACACGCCAACCAGTGGACGACCTGTTGAGCCACTGCTGCTCAACTGTAAAAATCGTGATATGTGTGATATCATTTAATCAAAATAACATTTTATCATTTTATGTGTTAATTCTTTTTAGGAGCATATATGCCATACTTCCATACACTTCATCCACTTCAGCCAGGATGAGGGTCCCAGGTTGATGGTTCTCAGCCTCAGTGTCAGGTCCCACCAAGAGATATGTGAGGATGTTTTTCTTCTTACTGGATTTACTTTCACCTCTTTGGCGTCTCTTAAAATAATGAAACATGAAAAATCATGAGCATGTGAAGGCCGTAAATTGTGATGGAGGGGTCAAAGAGAGACTTTTTTTTAGGGAGACACAAGCTAAAGAGGCGGGAAACCACTAATGGAGACAAATAAGGTTCAAACCCACGAAACTTTATTCAAAAGATCCATATAATATAAAGGTCTCTGTCCATGTGTAGTTTGATTATAAAGCAGGTCTAGCTTCTATATTAATACTGTGAAAGTATCAAAGCCTCAGTCAACAGAGAAATGCACACAGCCTGTATTCAGAAACTGAGCCTTAAAACCAGCCGTCAGGACTTCTGGAACTTTGTGATGTCACAACAAAGCAGTCACCACCTCAAGCCCCGCCCACGTGGACCTAACCTTCCACCCTTGGGTTGAATTGGGTTTTGCTGAGTGTTTACCGGAAATCTCTATATTCTTATTGGTTCACTAAGAAGACAATCACCCAATTGGAAGTGAGGCTGAGAGCCCCCCCCCCCCCCCCCCCTACACTCACCTGTTGTTACTACAGCTCCAGAGAGAAGCCTGAGAGAGGAGATGTAAAATTACATTGAGATGGTTTTTGGTTCTTAAAACCACAAATATATCTTCGTATGGATCAACAATTCAAATAAAACACAGGAGAAGAGGAAAAAAGTTTTAACTCTCACAAGACTTCTCAATGACATGACCGCGCAAATAAGCCTTCTTTTGAAGACTGGTAAACTTGTAATACAGCCAAAGGTTTGACTGTGATTCCATTCACCTCGAAAGATGAGACCAAATGAGCCAAAAAAAAAAAAAAGAAAAAATGCCTCCTGTGAACCTCAGCAGGAAAAACTCTTCTCTTTAGTCCTAGTTGCTACTAAAACATTCTAATATTAATGTCTAAGACATGAGTGGAATCAACTCAAATCGAGTTAGCCAACTGAGCAATAGGTACACATCTATAGATTTCACCAGCACAGGGTTATACTGTCTGATAAAAACTAGCCACATACAGAACTTGATCTGGATACATCATAAGGATTGTCATGAGGGTAGATCCAGAGAGAAACCTGTGTGGTCTTTATATTAAAAGGGTTTATGTTATAAGCAGCAACAATGGGATCAGTAAATCTCATCATAATCTACCTGTTAAAGTGTGTCCAACATGGAGAAAGCTATCCTCACTGAAATGCATTCTCTCATGTGTCTTTGTAAACTGTGACTTTGAATAGAAAAAGGTCACATGATCACCAACGGATGAATATCTTCATGTGGAAAACTTACAGATTTTAACTTTAACAAAACAGCCATCATCTCAAATGTTCTTCATCTCTTTCCTCCTTCCTCCCTCAGACTGAGACACTGCCCCCCCTCTGTGCAGGATAGAACCAACCTCCCCGGTTCTTTGGCCGGGCAGTGCCGGCACTGGGCTCAGGAAGCAGAGTTCAAACAGCTGGCTGAGATGTTTGCCTACCAGTGGCAACTTTCCACTTGACCTCTGCATGTTCAAGCAGAGAAGATCACAAGATGGAGGCAGTCATCAATTATAAGGCCATGAGGCAGCTGTCATGGGGGGGGGGAGAGGCAGCAGGAGACAGAGACACAAACACTGTATGAGAGCTGGCCTGAAGGAGCTTTATGTGAGCAAAATGTTTGTGTTCATCAATATGTGTGTGAGTGTTTATGAATGTGTGTCTGCGTGTGTGTGTGTGTGTGTGTAACAAGCAGCACTGCTGAAAGCGAGGAATAAAAAGGCCTCGAGGGGCCAGGGGGGAAAATCTTGGGCCCCCATGACCCCTCCTGTGGCTAGGGCCCAGCTGTGATGTACTGGGCATCTGCCAGCTAGAGGACAGATCTGTCCCCAGCCACACACACACACACACACACACACACACACACAAATGAGGCTCATACAATGTTCAAAAGACACTCACATACAGACTAGCATGTGCGCCCATGTGTCTCTCACATACACACACACACACACACACACACACACATACACACACACAGATCATTTGCAGTGATCTATCTGTTTGTTTGTTTCGTGGGGGCATATCCTCTTTGAGCGTGATAGAGGGCAGTTGTGGTCTGAGGAAAATCCTCTCAGTGCATCTCTCTGAAGGAGAAAAATCAAATCAAATAAAATCCTTTGTTTCCCCCCAACAACAAACCCAGGAGCCATACTCAACAATCACTCACTCCAATGGCTCACACAATTGCCAAAGCGATAACATCCTGACAAAAAAAAGAGAGGGTGACTACATAAAATATTTCCCTATGATGTGAGACAACAGGACGGGCGCATTTCAGATGTAGGTATTTCAACAAATACAGTCTGTGGTACATAAAGTCATGTTACTTTTACTAATAGATAATGTTGTATGAACATTTTAACACTTGTCTTTTTTTTGTGTTGTTCAAAAGACATTCATGAGTAAAATGATACTGTAACAGTTGGGGTGTGTGTGTGTGTGTGTGGGGGGGGGGGGTGTATGTGATTGTCAAGTTAAGGGGACATGACTTGAGTGGGAATTACACCCATGTATGTGGTTATGTGGTTGAGGTCAGGACTCTGTGCAGACCAAGCCTCAACCTCCGGCGCTGAGAACTGCAGCCAGACTGAAGAACCAAAACCTGCAGTTCCTCTAATGACCACTAGAGTCTGGCTCCACCAGTGAGTCAATTTCAATGTTTACATTTTATTAAGGCTTATGGTTCTGTAGAATTGAGGGCGTGGCCTCTCAGCTCCACACACGCCCCTCCTCTTTGCCCATTTTTGGATTAGCTGGGAGTTAGGGGCGGAGTCACACACTGCCAAGATGGTGACGGGGGCGCAGCTCATTCTGAGCTTCAGAAGCCTGTGGGTGACGTCACAGAGGCTGCGTCCATCTTTATTTATAGAATGTGGTGCAGACCAGTCACGTTCTTCCACAGGAAACAGGTATTTCTTTAAGGAGCTGTCTTTGTGCATGGAAACAGGAAAGAGACAGACACAAACTTTTGACACAAACTTGGAAACACGCTGTTTACAATAATGTCATATGCTTTAGCATTACGATAAAACAGCCCCTGAACAAAAGCAATCAGATGTATCGACGTCCGTATACTTTTGGCCATTTAATGTAGCAGGTATGGGTAGTTGAGTGCTGTAGCTGCAGCTGGATGTCTGCTGTTTCATACTGGCATGTGTTAGCTGTAGTGGGACTGTAATCGTAATGCTGCCTCTCTGCTTCACGTCTGGAGACGGCCGTCTCCTATTGTCTTGTTCTGATTTACATGGAACCTTCACACACACACACACACACACACACACACATGCATGCACATATATTACAGAGTCATACCATCCACAATATATTCTTATAATTTTTACGTCTCTATAACTGTTGTGGTTTTTGTGGTCATGTACATTATGTCCATTATGTCTTCTGTATCCTTCAGGTCACACCCATTTTTGTCATGGTACCAATACAGGAATCAAAGAAAAAAGAAAAAGAAAAACTACATCTGAAATCATCAGCTCCTCCAACCTTTCAACTCCGTTTGTCTAATTTATATTTCACATGTTTGATCAGGATTTCATGGTGAGAACCAGCTTGTCACTCCACCTTCCTTTTTCTGAAAGCACAATAACATTTTTTGTTTGAGTCACTTTCCACATTTTTTCATACAAAACCTCATAACACACACAAATACACTCATACAAAGCATGATATTTGCTCTTGACTCTCACTTTATTGGGGAGATTTGGGGGGAAACATATTCACCCTTATGAGTAAATGAAAGGAGGTTTGAGCCTGTTGGAGAATTAAAACATAAATCCGTGCATTCCTGAAGCTGTGAGTGATTTTTGTTGATATTGGTGGTTGTGAGGCTCATGATCACTGACAGAAGGTCATAGTTTAACTGCAACTTTATTTACCACTAGATGACTGGCAGAGCTCCATCCACACCAACAGTGGACACCATCCAAATGTGATAATGATGTTGCCAAGAGCCTCAAAGCCCAACAGGGAGGGAGAGAGAATTAGCGTCATCCCTCCGCTCTTGTTCTCTTTGTAAAGTGCCAGGTCTGTTTGCAGGGAAAATAGATGTTGCTCTGTGGATGTGTGTGTGTGTGTGTGTGTGTGTGTGTGTCTGTGAATGGAGCAATGAATTAGCACTCAGGTGCTTTTAGCTTCCGGCAGCCGGGCTGATTAGAAAAGAGAAGAATAGCAGAATGGCCTTCAGTGCCTTTCAGGGTGGATGGCTTGACCCCACCTCCCCCTTATGGCACCAACGCTGAAAGGGTACAATGACATGAAAACACAGAGAAAGAACTTGTTTGTGACTGTGTGTGTGTGTGTGTGTGCGCGCGTGCGTGCGTGTGTGTGTGTGTGTCTCCCTTTTAGAACATATCTCCCAGTTGTCGCACGAGACGAGCGTTCCCTGTCACCAAGGATGAAATATTTATAATGAGAGCGATGAGGGGAGGTCCTGAATTATTTAACATGAAGGGGGGGGGGCAAGATGGCACTAAACAATCTTCACAGTGTGGCATCGCTCTTCACACAAACACACATGCACACACACACACACACACGCACACACACACATACTTTTCTCATGTCCCCGGTCTAGAAAGTGGACAGTCCCCTCACCACCTCACCTCTTCAGGCAGCAGCAACAAAACCATATGTTTCAGTCAGAGTGTGTGTGTGTGTGTGTGTGTGTGTGTGTGTGTGAGACGGCCCTATCGTCAGCCTCCATATCCGATGAGACACCAGTGTATTTTACATATTCATACACCCCCCTTAGGTATTCAGGTGTCATCAATCCAAATGCACAATAGGAGCCGGATCAAGCAAACACTCAGGTCACACACTTTGAACGCAAGCTACTGCTATTATCAGGGCCGTGTTCGCCACAGTTAATACCGGCGTGGTTAGCGCCGGCCCGCAGTCTGATTTCCCCCGGGGGGTCTCCACACAGCTCCCACACTCAGGTGTTTATTTTGTCTTTAAAGCTGCACTGAACCACGTTTCCATGTTTAAATCCAAATGTCCCACCGTTGCTAACAGAGATGCCTACATTCACAAATTAAACTCTGTTATTGGGGAAAGGTGATGAACTGAAAAGTCGTCATTTACAAGTGAAATGGAAAAAGGGTTTTTTTTTCAGGTTAGCAAATTGCACACAGACCTATTGGTTTTTTGGTTTTTTTTTTTGCTTATGATCCTTTAAATTAAGTCATGTTTGCTTCCAATCCCTTAACAACCATTATAACCTTATTAGTCAGTGTCAGCAGGTGAACTGAAGCGGGACGTTTGTCTTCTCACATTGTTCCATGTGGAGGATTTTTTAAAGGCCTGAAGAGTTTTCATTATGCATAAGGAAAAGAAAGAAAAATGCGAAGCGTGTCCTTGCTTTAGTTAAGTTCAGTCAACCTATTTCCCAAACTATTTCCTTCCTTGAAAATTGCATATTTTTGGAGGTCACATAATTGCATAACAGCAAGTTGACTTATAAATTATAACCTTTGATTTAATAATCCAAACAGTATTTAACAACTTTGAATAAAAGAGGAAATCGGTGTGTTACCTTGGTGAAAACTGTTTTCTTCTCCAAAACTCAATCAAAAAAAAATCTAAAAATTCATGAAAGGTCAACATTATTAGCAAATCTTTTTTTTTTTTTTTTACTTTTAGACTCTTGAAACAATTAGGCCTTGCATTATTTCCCATCTTAACCTCCTGTTGTAGCTGCTAGTATCTCAAATTTCACCATTTTCTTGACTTTATAGCCGCTGAGTTCCTCAAATAGGAAGTGTGAAATGGGAGCAGGCAGTAACCTCATTTTGACATTGGACTTTGTTTCTCAGAAAACCTGTGAAGCGTCATCAGAAAAGTCGATCAGGATGGGAGGCATGTCGTAATTTAGTCTAAAAAGACGAGTCCGGTATTATTTAAACTTGTTTTTAAATAATTCTCCATAAACAAGAATAAATCAGGGGATTTTCTCTCATGTGCTCCCTCTGTGGTCGCCCCCCACACGACTACCAGCCACAGATGGACACTGCACTCGCCCTCCTCACGTTTTCTCACGTTAAATTGGTCTAGCTGAAGTGTACGCTCGGAGACGACTGGCGAGAGCTCTTTGGGGGATCCTGGACCAGGCGATGAGGCCACCCGGGACTGGTCAGGCCGACCGGGGAGAGAGAGACAGGGAGAGAATGAGTTGGAATGGAGAGAGAGTGTGTGCGTAAGTGTGTGTGTGTACGTCCTATTATCTGTGTCTCCTCAGCTTTTTGTGAAGGAACCAGATGGGGTCCATTCACACCACTCTGAGTTCTGGAGGCTCCCTGCAGCCACTTCTTGTTATCTTTTGTCACCAATCAAGTGCCATTTTCTCCCTCCTCCTCTCCTACCCTTCCTCTCCTTCTCATTCCTTCTTTCTTCTTCTTTCCCTCCCTCCTCTCAGCCTCCATTTGGGGCCGCCAGTGGGCACAGTTGACTTTTGTAGTTCTACCTCAGTAGAGACCTTTGTAGGATGCCAAATGTCTGAGGTTTTTTTTTTTACTATACAGACCTAACTGTGTGTAAATAAAGCCTGTTTTTATCTCACAGGGATGTTGCCTGACAAAGACCTCAATGCCTTATTAAATAAGTGGGAGCTTGCCCTATTCAATGTGTGGACTACATCGTGTTTACACAGTCCTTAAAGAGTACGAAGGTGAAGATCTTTAAGGGGCTACACCCCGTATTCTTCACCATGGCACACAGAGCAGGGATCCGCAGACATGAGTTCTGACAATACATTCGTCTCTTCATCTGCCCATCAGACACTTTGATCCAGAGCATGATGCTGATACTATCAAGACCACTGAGCACATTGCCATGAAATTTCATATGGATGCTGTTAGATGAAGGGTTGATCCCACAGTCATTTCTAATGATTTCACCCCTCCTCAAGCATTAATGCAACGTATTCCTCTGAACGAGGAACAGCAAAGACGTTTGTAGCATTAAAATGCAGATTGTAACTAAACAACAGCTGCTAACAAAGACAACAAGGTCAGTAACACACAATTTCTTTTCCATATTGTATTCACCACTGGTAGTTGAGTCAGATTAGAGCCAATCAGGGAGCGAGGTGGGTGTCCAGGTCTTTGTTTCCAAAGGTCTCAGTTTCTGTCCGTCCAGACTACAACACTACCCCAGAGTTTTCAAAATAAAACAGGTCCAGCAGAGTTTCCGAAACTCTCCGTTTTCTGTGCTTGAAAACTGTGGAGTAGTGTGGATGGAAGGTGTTGCCAAGATGTAGCCAAGGCATCTGTAAAACTAATGGTTGGACAAATATGAAATTAAATTTGATGAAGTGTACCAAAATGTTTACTCTGGTCACACACACATTTTCTACATATTGCATTAGATGATTTTGTATGTCACAGTTTACCCCCCATGTCAACTGTCCACTTCTGTGCACTTCATGTAGCAAACTTGTCAGGGTGATGGATGGGTGTGTAGCATGTCTAACTGTATGCAGGAAACTGGAGTCACAATTTACAATAGACTGTAATTAATGCCCCCTTTTTTGGAACCATAACTACAATCTTACCCTAACCTTAACTGAGGGTTGCTGTACCTCAACCAAATACCATCACTTGTTGCAGTGCACATATTTTTTAAAACAAAACATTAGCAATGATAGCTAAAAATGGAAAATGGACTGCACTTACATGTAGCACTTTTCTAGTCTTAACCACTCAAAGTGCTTTACAGTGGCTCCACACATGCCCCTCCTCTTTGACCATTTTTGGATTAGTTGGGAGTTAGGGGCGGAGTCAGACACTGCCTAGACTCTGGGCTTCAAAACCACTCTTCATAAACCTGGGGGTGACGTTACAGAGGCTACGTCTTTATTTACAGTCTATAGTTGGGACAAATGTCGACAGACTGCCATGAACTTCCAGACAAGGAGCATTATTGTTTGTGTCTTGAACAATGCCATGTGACGGACGTCTTTCAAGATCCGACTTTTGTGTGTCAACGCTACTTCCTTATTTATTTCCTTCCTTATCTATTATCCGCTTCTATAATAGAATGTTTTTAGAATGCATCTCTGTATCACTGTAAAGGTTGGTGGACAAGGAACAATGATAAGAGAGGATAAGTGCGAGATATGTTGTAATAAACCCCTGTTGTGGTATTCTTGTGTGTCCATGCTGCTGTAAAGACATTAGTGCTTCTCTCTGATGAATGAAAACCAGAACATTTAAAAGAAATACCTTGACACCTGAGATAAAGACGAGAGTGACATTCACACTGAAGTGTGAGGACTCAATGAGGGAGTTTGACTCTCCATCGACTGTATAAATACACAGTGATAATAAAGTGTGCATGAGCAAGTGAGACAGCGTCTGCTGTATGTGTATATAGAGTGAATGCGGGTGTTTTGATTGACTCTCCGGACTAATCAGAGCTCATTGTTTTACAAGGCAGAGAACAAAGGCGGAGTGATTGCTGTGATTATGGTGAAACCGGAGGAGAAACAGAACTGAACGGCCCGTCACAGCCGCGGCTGCAGGAAGAGGACCATCATCACCGTCACTAACAGCGCCATCCTCATCATCGCCACCATCATCTTCTTCCCCTTCTTCACATTCATCATCATCAAATCAGCACCATTACAGACGCCATGGCCACGTCCATTTTCGCCATTCCCACCTCTGTTCACTACCGTTGTGTTACATCTTCATCATCATCATCATCATCATCATCCCACCAGATCATGATGAGAAAAATGATGTTACTGGAGCTCTCTTTTGTCAGGATCCAGGCAGCCACCTTTGTTTTTTGATGGTTTTGTCATGAGGTCATTAGTTTGAGGTGATACTGAACCCTTCAGACACATGGAGGAATTCTGAGTGTTCCAGGTTCCAGGTTAGCATCTCCATTACTGGAGAAGCTAAATGTTTTTTGGTGAGGATCTCTCCATCAGCATATGAGAGAGCAGAGGAGGATCACATCTGTTGGATACAGATGACTAGGGTTCCCAGCCTTAGATGGAAGTCACTGTGCAGTAAAACTTGTTCTAAGCTTCACAGCTTCTACTCACATTTCAGTCATTCACGTTGGGCTGAGACAGGAAGCGTTCAGAATCCAGGTTATGATGCTACTCTGGATATGAGGTTTAGATGGGACATGAAGAAACGGTTCATGGTTCATCTCCCTGTATACATGATTATTACTTACTCTGTTTTCTGATAATCTGTTGTATTGTACAGGTCCTGTCCACTTGGCCAATCCTCACTGTTGCACCTGTTTACATTTAATAACCTTAACCAGGAAGAAAGCAGAACAGCAGTAGAAGGAAACAAATTAAGTTTTATTTGAAACTGAAATTCTAATTTTGAAGTTAATTTTCACAAAAAAGAAGGAAAAAATATAAATTTTCCTAGATTTTAAATATAAATCTACTCAGACCTCCAGGTCAGTCATGTTTTTGCCGAATACATTTCGGAAAAAATGTAATCGCTGCATGTGCTGTATGTTTGTCATCAACACTGTTGTCCTTCATTCTTGTAGCATTGTTGACTTTGACACCTGAGGTGGAGGTTTGCGTCCTGTATCCCACCTGTCGTTAGGTTTGGACTCGGGGAGAGCTTGAGTTAGTTTCAGCACAGAGCTCAGAAACAAATCATTTGCAGGGGAAAATGGCTGAATTTTGCTGTCTGTGTTCTCATCACTTCTAATCACTATTACTGACCAGTTGGACAAATTGACTTATTCTTTAAAGGTCTTCTCATCAGCAACAAGTGAAGCAGTCGCCAAGAACAAATAGAGAAACAGCATGGGCACGCTCACAAACGGCGAGCTGAGGAACACCACGCTGGAGACATTTAAATACACGGGAGCTGATCTGTGAAGTGTGGACAGTTTGGAGCAGTGACGCTTTCGTCAAAACAGATTAAAGGTCAGGGAACACTTTTTAAAAAAAGGGGGAAGAACATGAACGTGGAACACTGTGTATTGTGTCACTAATACGTTAAGTGTGTGTTAAGCTGGATGAGGCAAGAGGGGGGTGGCGGCGGTGGGGTTGGTGCGTCCAAGCCTGGCATCCTGTTTCTCCAGTGAGGTGTTAACCGAGTGCGAAACGCGGCGCCCGATAGGACGACTGGCTCGCCTCCCACCTCCTCCCACCAATGCCACACTCTCCTACATCTGATGTGTCAAAAAGGAAAAAAAAAAAAAAAAAAAGGAGAAGCGAGGAGCGGCTAGACGAGGTCACCAGGGAGTACAGACAGACACTGAGGATTTACACAGCACTACTGTTCATGTGCTCATGTGTGGATATCCTGCTTTTTCTGCACTCAGCCCTCCCATGTGTGTTTGAGAATCTTATGAATCCCTGCCGCACGGTCCTCGGCTCAGTCATTACAAATGTACATTGCGTGGTCAAACATAGGCGCAGGGGAAAAAGAGTTCAGAGATTAGTCTCAGTTTTCAACATCACTAAAACTTAACTGAAAATAAGGTCAAGGTTTTTAGTTTCAAATTGTGATTTTGAGACATCATATTACCTGGCACTGCCACCGTGTCAACATACATAACTGAGACACACCACTGTCGTATTTCAAAAGCAGCACTTTCATCACTCTCTGCACTGACACACTGAGGCCGCCGTACTCTGACAACTTCTTCTCTCTGAATCACGCAGCGCATCATTAGATGTTTGTCACAAAGTGATGCTGTGACACAATCAGTGTCACTTAAGCACAAGTCGAGATTTGTTCAGTTGTTAAATAACTGGTAGGATCATATCAGGAGAAAGCTTTCTGAGTTTCATACAAAGATGTAATTCATTTAAGTAAGAGTTCTAAGATTAAAATATGAATTATGTCAGCGTGCTTTAGCAGAGAGACAGATATGTTCTAATTCGAGGTTGAATTTTGGGATTAAGATTAAAGTTTGAAATCTTGGAGGCTGTGAAGGAGTTTTTTTACACTTCAAATGTTCATCTTATTTTTTTTAGGCCTTACTCACACTCCAAGAGTTCAGGTGATAACAACCTCAAGTTCACTGTTTAGCTTTTATCATGACTGTTGGTGCCTAGAGTCTCTTGCTGGCTTTGCACTGCTCAACATTTTACAATAAATAATTCTGCCAGAGACACCTGAACTGATCATCTTTATCTTCAGTTCACAACATTTCACCAACAGAGGCCTCCGATTGAAACATCAGAATTATGACTTTAACGTACAGCTGGACACAGCTGGAAGCTCGCCTGTGCAGCATCTTATTACAACCCATGGAGTAGCTATGAGGAAGTCATGTGACGTAGTATGAAAGTCCATGTTAGGAGCAGGTGGGCGTGGCTGGATGGACTGATCTTCGTTTCCCATTGTGAAACCAATTCAGTAATGTAAACATTTGTTTTCTGTAACCATTCCACTGCGTTTGATGCTTTCCGGTTGCATTATGGGTACTGTAGGATCCAGCGTTTTAGGAGATTGCTACAGAATAAAACTCCGAATAGATCGGCCTCTGCTGCTTCAGTTTTGCCCATTCCTCCTCGAACATGTCTCGTAGAAGTCATCCAGGTTTATGGTGGTATAAAATCTGTGGAGTGGCCCTTTAAGACTTTTCAGTGAATAACGGTGAGAAACTTTAAGAATGAACCGGCAGCCTGTGTTTTCTAGTCAGAGAGGTGTGTGCTGCTCCACTGATGATACCCTGTGTGTACTGTACTTCCACCAGAGCAGCTCCTCCCCGCTCCCTCACTCACTCCGCTCTGCTTCTTGTCACTAGACACCGGCCTTCACCAAGGGCACTGTGGCAACGGGATCCACAACCACCGCCCCCCGGCCCACGGCCCGGAGCCCAGACGAGTGTTCAGGGGCAGAGCTGATCGATAAAGAGAGGCTGAGATATGCCATTACAGGTGAGGCCATCCCTTGTGCCATCCTAGCCGCTCCTCACCGCAGCTCCTTGCCCATTCAGCAATATCTGCACATACTGGGGAGGGGGGTAAAATGAGAAGGGTCACTTATTCTTTCAAGTGTTTTTTGAGGTCCTAGGAGGATTTAGGGATCGTTAGGGCATCTATCGTCGGTCTACCACACCCTGCCTTGACATTGTCTGTGGCTTGGTCAAATGAAATTGCATATCAAACTCAATAATCCCAAATTTCTCACTGCTACTTCACAGCTGCACCCGTACTGACTGCTGCAAGGAACAAAGCTTTGTTGTAGAGCGGTGTCAACCTGAAGTTTCCTGCTGGATAAAGAGAAAAAAAAATCTATCATCTACAGGTCAAGAGAGGTCTTATTGCTAAGTCTGTTCTGCCTGTGTCTGTTCTGCCCACACAAACACCTTCCTTCCCTCTCCATTACCACGCCAAGGCTAAACAGCTAAGAATCCCCTCCTTTCCCTCGACACTCTCCCCATTTTCCTTCCAGAGCAGCAGCCAAACAAATGCCGGCTGCAGCGCCTGTCAAACGTCCCCTTGTCCTTTCAAGTTTGACTCAGAATAAGAACAGTAATGATGGGTGACGTGGGAGTGGATAGTTATTGCCATTAAGGCAAATAATAGCTCTTAATGCCAGCACTAATGGGCAAAAAATAGATTCCCTTTTTATGGAGAAGAAGGAGAGCAGTTAAGAGCACTTGTGTGGAGTCCCTGTGTGGTAAAGAGCCCAGGCTGGCTGCTGCTCTCTTCTAATGGCTGAAGCATCGCTGTCAACTAAATGGCACCACGGAGCTGGGGCGACAGTCCTATTCGTCTGCTGCTTTTGCTTATTTGAGGTCAACGAGGTTCATTCAGGGGCAGTAACAGAGCTGTGGCAAATCATAATTGGCAGATGTTCTTCACGATGTTGGTGAAACTCTCTCGGGATGTCTGTGTGCGAGGTACAGAAGGTGTCAGGTCTTGAATGGAGGCGGAAGCATTAATGTGTTTGTCCTGTTAACTCAAAGGAACATTCATGGAAGTTTTCTATCAAAGTAAGAAAACATTTTCACCTCGGTTTCTAGAAGAAAGCTGAGTCGTGCTAATCAAAATTGTCAGAAAAGGAAACCTCAGGAAAAAGTTTGGTAAAGGCATTTTGTCAACTTCCTCAATTTAGGAAAAATCTCCAGTCTGTGGCGATGTTTCGGGGCGCTCCACAGGTGTCCTGATATCTGTTTATTGATCACAATAAGGTGATTAAAAGATACGACTTTGACAAAACTTTAACAATTGTTTTGACATGTTTTGAGCCTGATCTTGTGTGGAGGCAAAAAAAGAAGAAAAAAAAGCACACACTCTTTTGAAAAATGGCAACAAAGAAAATGGCAGAAATAAAAATGTAGCTTTTGATGTATGATGTGCAGTGTGTTCATATCGTTGCATCATTTTCCCCGACTGTTAATGACGTGGCAGACGTTCAGGAAGAACATGAGCTGTAGCTCAAAGTTTAATCGAACAGTGACGATGAAAGATTGAACGTTCCCACAGAGGTGCGCTATAGCGTGCAGAGGGTTTAATGGAATTGTGTTCTATCTCGAACAAGCTGGACATTATTTGTTTCATTATCAGGGACCAAACGATTAGTAAGGTTAGTGTGTCTGAGCAGCAAATCACAGGCGAGCTGAGGTGTGATTCCATAGGATGAAGAGGGCAGGGTGGTGGATCGACAGTTTGTGTCTTGTTGCAGACTTGAAGTAAATGTTTGCCTTCTCTTCAACCTGAACCACCGACTCGTTACCATGTGCAGATAATGTAGAAAGCCTTTTTTTTTTTGTTTTGAGCATAAAAACCTTTGACACAGTGGTTTTGCAGAATTGTCCACAGTTGTCACCATGTCCGGTGATCAGTTGTGGGACAGCCCATCGGGAGAACCGGGGCGTTTCCCGGTGGCCTGACAGTCATTTTGTCCTGCACACTGAACAGTCAACTTCACCACTGACAATATGACAAACAGGAATGAGTTGACCTCTTGCATCACCTCACCTGTGTATGACGGCACACTGTCTACACTGTTACTGCTTCATCACTGCTACTGCTGGCCCTATCTCTCTACATTGAGTTTGCCTTTGATAATGAAAGAGATAGAGCGCAATGGAAAACTACTGTCCTTTACCCAATGTTCTGTTAATTTAGACATAATATAATTACAAAAACATGTAAATATAAATATTTAAAGGCGCTATTTGTAAGTTTTGCTATTGCTACATAGCTAATGTTAGCATTAACAGCTGTTTACTTAGCAGTCTAGAGGAAACGTGAGTTCACAATCAAACAATCAGAGTCTCCAGAGTTGGAAACAAACACCAATGTTAACTCATTTCTCTGTCACATTTCTTCTTCTACTGAAGTTAGCATGCTAACCAGCTAGCCCCAGCAGCTCCTGTCACTTTCCAATAGAGACTCACTGTAGCCTACAACCTGTCCTGAGGAAGTAGCTCTGCAGAGGGTGAATTATAACCTCTTTTCTTGTAAACGCAGCAATGGCCGAAGCTCTTGTCAAGCACCAATCACCACCATCCACTCACAACAAGAAACCACATTCAGCAGCAGAGAAAACTTACAGGCAGCCCCTTTAAATATTTCTGCTATAATTCTTTAGCACACATGTAGCCTCCACATTCTACTGTGATGTCATGCAACTTTGAAAATGGTAAATAAATAAATAAGTGAAAATAAAGTCAGTCACACATTTTTTTATTTTGTAATTTGGTCCAATTAATAACAATTCTGTTACCTGTTACATTAACAATTAGTTTGAGCTCACAAAAATTAGTGGTCTAATGGTTTTTGAGGGCGCCCTGGGACGGAGTCAAATTCCCGGCCTGTATTTTTGTTTCAGTCGGTTCCTGGTGGTGATAGATCATTTCAAGTCCTACTCTAGTGTGCTTCCTATGAAGGACTCTGAGATCCTTGATAAATACTGGCCCTGGTGTCAGAAACATTACTTTTATTATTATCTTTGCAAGAAAAAAAAATATGTAGACAATACACATTTCTTTTGCAGCCTACACATGAACTATGTTGCTACCTATCTAGTGTGACTAGTGTCAACATACCTCCCCTTCATGTGCTGGCTGGCTGCTCTTGCCCAGCCTGCCTGCCCTTGTCCTTGGCTGGCTGGTGACAGAGGACATGTGGCAGACCAGGTCAGCTTTCAGGGGCTAGTGGCTGGAACTTGAACTTCTATCATTCTTTAGTAGCAGGAGAGCCCCTCAGGGAGGCTCATATCAAAGGGGGCCTCCTTTTTCTCTTCCTTCCCCTTTCACTAAAGGGTGGGATCTCTGTACTCCTCCTAAGAGGAGGTGGTGGTGGTGGTGGGGGGTGGGGTAAAGGAGGGGTCACCAAACGGCAGCGAGCTGAGGTCTGGTCAGTGTGTTGTACAGCAGTGTAAATGATGACATATTCATATAGAGACACGCAGAGTGCAAAATGCTGCATGTCAATCAATACTGAAGAAATGGGCCAAGGTCAGGAATGCTGACATACAACAGTATGTGTGTCCTTTTGTTGTGAACCCATCAATCACACTGCAGACAAACAAAAAGATATCACTGTAGATTACTAGACTGCATGAAACCCGTATATATGTATATACATATTGAGAAAATATATCTGTAGTAGTCAGTTTACATTTTGGACAATTCTGCAGCATAAAATGATCCAGATTTATGAGAAATGAAGCAGGAAGTAAAGTGAAAGGTGAAAAGTGAAAAATTAGTTTTTTAAATTATGTAATTTATTTCTGTTTAGCAGCCTATTTCCCACTTGCCTTTTTAATGTTGTTTATTTAGTCTATAAAGCATTAGATAATAATGAAATATGCCATCTATAATGTTCCAGAGGTGAAGGTGATGATAACTCATATCATATAAATTATTTTATTAGTCTAAAACCCAAACGTTTCATTTTGAATGATATAAAGTAAAGCAGCAAATACTCACAGATAATAAGGCGAAACTTCCTTCGGCTCATTAGGACCTGAAACCTTTTGGTATAAATATGGGTTATACTATAAGTCCAAATGAAAATGGTGGATTGCTTCAGGGAGAGAGTTGCTGCCTTAAAGGAGGAAGTATCTCAGGGTTTTTTTTCATGAGGGGAAAGTAAAATGGAGTGTGAGATTGACAGGTGGATTTGTGAAGCAGTAAAGCGGACGTTGTACCGGACCGTCACGGTGAAGAGGGCGCTGAGCCAGAAGACAAATTCATTCATCAGTCAATCTATGTCCCGATCCTCACCTATGGTCATGAGCTCTGGCTACTGACCCAAAGAATGAGATTGCCAATAGACGCAAATGAAATGGGTTTCCTGTGTAGGGTGTCTTGGCTCAGCCCTATAGACAAATGGGGTAAGAAGCTCAGATGTCCAGCAGACACTACTACTACTACTACTGTGCATCAAAAGGAGTCAGCTGACGTGGTTCGGGCCTATGATCAGGCTGCTTCCTAGGCACTTTTCCGGCACATCTAACTGGGGTTAAGGGTTAGGGTGGGGGTTCTGTGGTGGACCCAGAACATACTGGAGAGATTATACTGTATGTCTCATCTGGCTCTGAAACACCTCTTGAGCCCCAAGGAGGAGCTACCATATTTAATTGTCTGCTCCCACGACCTAACTCCAGATGAGCGACAGGAAATGGATGGATGGATGGATGGATGGATGGAGGGGTAGGTGGATGTGCATGCTGTGTGGTATCTAAACTTGGCAATATTTATGTTAAATCTGGGAATGCACAGGTTGTCCTGTAGGTCCAGTGTCCTCCATTAGTGCTGAATAGCCAGTCTCAGCTTTTAACACATTATACAGAACTACTTTGCTCTGCAATAACTTTTTTTTGGTAACTTGGGGGCAACTGAAGCTAACACTTTTACAGCAAGTCTGTTGAACATCAGGGTTAGGGTTAGTTTCTTATTACCACACCAGCAGTGACACAGCAACAAGTTCATTCACATCGAGCTGACCCTGTCTTTTAGCTCTGTCTTTGGTCTCCACCGGCTCCTGAGGGAAATATCTGGCTCTTTAGCCGCTTTGCCTGAACACAATGCTATAAAGTCTACAATCATAAATGTTAATAAGCCGATCATGTATTCTGATCAAGACACCTTGCAGCTGTTTTCCAGAGGCTAAGTGGTCGAATGGTTTGGGAAGAATTTAAGAGCCAGCTAAAAAGACAAATTAAGTGTCAAACTGGATCACGATAAAACAGCAGTCAACCCCCGTGGCAACCCCAAAAGTTGTCCCTATGAACAGCTTATTAATTATTCATGAAGTAGTAAATTATATAATAACCATTTATAAAGCAATTAGTTACAACACATAAATGCTTTATGAAAGGTTTCAATATTTGTCCTCCACTAACAACACAATCCACACACTACTACTATTACTAATAATAATAATAATAATAATAATAATAATAATAATAATAATTTGATCAAACTGTAAAAAAAAAAAACATAGAACAAAATGTATCTATTTCACATAGTGAATAATAATTTTTGGAATTGGAAAATATACATTGAATGAACAGCCTTGTTACACTTGTTCACATATATTTCAAGTAGATGTAGAAATGTAGGAGTTGTGTATGAGTTATATTCATTTTAACAGCAGTTGTCTTAATGCAGATTTATTTCCTTATTTTGCTCTACAGTGACTAAACTATGTGCCATTAGCTCTCCACATGATTTGACCCCCCCATCACCTCTGTGTCTTTGTCAGTTGTGACTATTGTTCCTGTTTGGACCCTCCGATTAAGTCAGAGAAAACCTTTCTCTTTACTTCCACACCACTATCACAGCTCCACATCTGTCCTCCTCTCCCTCATCATCATTTACATTTTCAAATCTGCATTTTTCATATAGATCCCACCTTACTCTAATTTTAATATCACTGTTATTTCCCATGACACCTTTTGTTTTATTATACATTATGAATTTTTCCCTCTCTCTGTCTCTCTCTCCTCTGTCTTACTCTCCCCCCTCTTCTCCCTCTCCCTTTCCTCTTCTAATCCCTGTGCCCACACCACGCTTATGAGCTGAAATATTTTATCAGGTGGAACCCTCAGTCAAACTTATCATTTTAATCTTATTTCAATAAAAAAAATAATCTCTCTTCTTGGCTGTTTGACAGCAGCTAATGGTTTTTCGTTATCGTAAAGGAAACTTTGAGGGCTGAGATAGACTGCCAAAAAAATGCAAAAAACCCCTCCTGTATATTCCTCCCCAGATGATTCATAAAACATGCACTATGAACAGGTAACATATGAGGCGAGAGGACAAAAGCCTGCCGAGTAAATTCATGCGTGTGAGCAGATTTACATATTCCTGCGGCCTTTGAAGCTGGTAGGTAAGGCTGTTATGGAACCTGTGTTGTGATGCATTGTTTGTTCTCGGTTTATTTGCAGGTACCCGCAGCCACCACTCTCAGCGCTATTGCACATGTCAGTTGTTGTCCTCTACATTCATCAAAATGTCAAGAACTTCATTATTTTTGAGAGTCAGGACAAGTGAGCACATCCACATGTTACACGAAAGATGGATTTCCCTCTGTCTCAGCAGCAGTAGTGTGAGTGGAGCTGAGGAGAGTCTCAGTCTTAAAGGACAGAAGTTTGTTTTAAAGACCCCCTCCGATTAAAAAGTCCATATGTTTTTTATATAATACAAGACATGATGAGTGAAGTAATCATCAACACCATGACTGAGTGTTTCCGCCTTGAACTGCAGTGAAACAATGACAGTCTCATAAACACAGATTCAGACAGCCAGGGTTTCATACATCACAAACCTCAGGAACCAATCCTGTCAACTTGTTGGTACGGGGGGCGGGGCTGAAAAAACTTAAACCTTGTCAGTACAGAGAGAGAGAGAGAGAGAGAGAGAGTTAACACCTACACAAACAGCACTGTGTCAGCCACTGTCAGTTACAAGCTAACAAACAACCTAAACAAATAAAAGATGCTAACTACGCTAACTGTTCTGATACGGGGGTCCTCTGGGTTGGACTCGAACGTGTGGCTGAGTCTCTCTGTTTCCTCCTCTAACCGTCATGATACTGTGTCCAAATACACATCACATCATCTTCAACAAGGTGTTGGTTTTCTAAATATCAGTTACTGCAACTCTCAGTTGATTGAGGCTGGTCTCCCCTAAAAAAACAGCCCATAGCTCGTCTGTGCAGCAGTTTATCATGACCAGTAGTGATGCCTCCACGCCAGGAACAGCCAGAGCTGGAGGCATATTGGTTTCAGGTTGTCTGTTTGTCCGTCTGTCCCATTCTCGTGGACACGATATCTCAAAAGCGTCTAGACGGATATTCTTCAAATTTGGCACAAACATTCACTTGGACTCAAAGATGAACTGATTAGATTTTGGTCGAAAGGCCAAAGTTCAAGGGCGTGGTGACCTCACAAACACGGTTTTGGCCTTGTGAACGCAAAATCTCTGTAATGGTTTGAAGGAACTTAAAATTTGGTACAAATATCCACTTAGACTGATTAGACTTTGGTGGTCAAAGGTCAAAGGTTTAAGATCATTGTGACCTCATAAAACACTTTTTAGCCATAACCCAAGACTTATGACAAAATTTTATGCAAATGCATCATATTTTATATGATTGGATAAACAGGGAGGTTACCTGAAACTAGTCTGAGTAGCGGAGGCAGACAACTGCGTGGCAGTAATTCTAGTTAGCTTCTATTGTTAGGTGACCTCTAGTGGTCAGTAATTATGACAGGAGCGAAAAAAGTTCTGTCCCAATTCCATCCTCTGGAGGTCTACAGATTTTCGCTTTACTTTACCAGCTGTGTCCACCCTTTACCTTTACATCGCAAAGCATGGCTCTTGTTGCCTAGCAACCTCGATAACACATTTTTTTTTTTTGCACAAAAACCTAAGATTTTATGGTCCGTGGTTTTAACAGTTGTACCGTTAGCTGAACTCAGATGAAACCAAATGCTCCTCAGGCTCTCTGTTGGTGTCGGGCCACGAAGGATCCGCCCGTTAGACCCTTGATTGCCCAGAAAAAGAGAGCTGCATTTCTCGGTCGCATTTGAAGGAGCCTTAAAAATGGGACAGTTGTGTAGTCTAGTTGCGCTGCTGTGATGCAGCTTCTGAAGGATGCGGCCCCTGAACAGGAGGAGTTTGGGGACACAGGACGACAAGAGTTTACACAAGAGACTGCCATACATTCCCATGTTTTTATTATTGTAACCTCTAACGTTAAGGAAGTACTTATTTCAACCCAAACAACTATCGTCTCCTAAACCTAACTAAGTTCTTTTCAATTTTTTAAAAATCTTTTTTTACCCATGTGTTTATTTTATTACAACGTACACCTGCAGCAGTAGGGGCCATATTTTAGGAGACGCTCCTATGGCCATATCAGAGGGTAGGGGCAAAAGCCTATATGGTCCTCTTGATTGGAGGACTTGATCCTACATTTAATTTAACCCCTAAGTGGGCTTCTGTCACTGATTTTGATGTAATACTAAAGTATAATTAATCCATCTTAGTGTTAAACTACCATTATCATTGTACTCCCCGACAACATGTCTGACCTGGTAAAGATCTCAGCTTGTCTGACGACGCAGGTTCAACAGTGAAGAGATTTTTAATTCAACTTTCTTCAGAGCACCTTCCTCACAACATCCATCTCTCCTCATCAGCCTAACACAGACAGACGCCTCTCCTCCTCTCTGCTTTTCTCCTCTCTGCTTTTGAATATGTGTTTTCTGTTTATTATTAGCTGAGTCGGTGCTTCATCATCCTGTGAAAATTTATATCTGCTGAACATAAGGGGGGGAAACAGCGGGGAATCAATCTTTTGTGCTTGGGCAGATAAACACAAGACACAATCAGAGGGAGAAAAGACAGACGGAGGGAGAAGGAGAACAGAGGAGAAGAGGGCCTCATCTCCTCATCCCGCTCGTGATGGATAGCAGGAGTAAAAGTGTCGGGACGGTATTATGTAAATTAAGGAGGCATCCTAGCATGGCCTTGATGATTATGGGGTGATATGAATGATGCTTTCGGGTCCCCAGGCACTCCCGCCAGGGCCTTGTTATTCCTCTTCCTTCCAAACCAACCCTGGGGCAAATTCAGTGACCCCTGGATACCCCCCCACCCCTCCACCCATCCCCAGTCCCAAAAACCCAGGCTCCTCCCTGCTGCCACATCTACAGATCCTCTCTTTCTCCTGACAAATTAAATAAGTAAATGAATTGATAAAAAAAAAAGAAAAACAAAAAAGAAAAACAACTTACAACAAGACATCTGTTTCACATCTGTTCACTTAACAAATTATCTGTCAGGGAATCTGCCATGGTTGCATCTAATAGGCAGCCGGGAGGTGGACAGGGAGGACGGCGACAGGGATGGACGCTTAGTGAAGGAGAAATAGGAGGAAGCTGGGTTAATCTCTATTCCCCGTCCTGATCTTCCTCCTCCTCATCCTCCCTCCTCCCTTTCTTTTGTTGGGTCTGAGCTCTACCTCATGAGCTGGACACCAAATATGTTGGATTTCGGTTGTCTATCAATTTATTGGCTATCATAAATTAAGAAAAATATTAATATTAAAAATATTAATATTAAATAATAACTTAAAAATTAATTAAAGTCCTCGGGGCACCAGCCTAAACTAACAAATTGTGGGAAAAGTAATCTGGTGAACAGGAATTGATGTGTTTTATAGTTTCAGGTTGTTAATGATAATCCTGCATTTGCTTGATGTCAGAAGTCACTGAAAAGAAAGGAAGTTAAGGGCATCTTCAGTGGGTGTTGGCCTCTGCCAGGTCTCTGCCGTGTCACCAACTGTGTTTGCGATTTTTAAGAACAGAGTCTCAGGTTCTCAGGTGTGGAGAGTGTCCAGTATGGTGGCCTTGGGAATGCATCTATGTCTTTTACAGATGATGTGTGTGATGTTCGGTTGGCTTCATCAGAGAGTGCACACTGAGATGGTTAGCAGCAGAGTTGGAAGCAACGGGCTTCAAAGGGCATTCACAAAATCTGACAGGATGATGGTGGAAAATTGTGGATTGCACACTTTCAGCTGGATTTATACCTCTGCAACCCCATACCTACAGTTGTTTGAGGTTACACCCTTGGGTACAGTGTAGCTGATGTGCAGCTCCTCAAGAATGTAACTACACCGTGGTGTTGATGGAGATACCGTACAGGGACAGGAACGTGTTTCTGTAGAGACTGTAGAGTGAGGATAACATTAAGGAAGTTAAAGGAAGACCCAGAGTTGCTGAGTCTAAAGAAGAACTTCAAACACTCACCTGTGGTCAAGTGATGCAGGTAGTGACCAAAAGCACGAGATCATGGATTCGACTGTCCAAAATGGGTTTTCCTGTCGGACTCACCCTTATTCTAGAAATCTGGATCAGGCCTTATGCCCCGCCCACCACCGCTGCTTTCTTCAGGTTGACAGATGAAAGACTTATTTGCAAGGTTGGTAGGAGGAGGTTCAGCTTAGGTTGACTTATTTGCCGTTTCTAATATATAACTCAGGAGCTGGTGGAGACCAAACACAGAGCTAAAAGAGAGGGAACACTGGACTGGACAAAAACAGGACTCCAAATGAATGTTCATTTTTATAATTCATTTTATAATGTGATAATATCCTGTTATGTTTACAGATTGTTCTGCTGCCCAGAGTAGCCAGGTCATTTGTAGCTTTAAATATTTTTAAATGTCTTCAAAGGCATCTGTTGATGTCCACATTTGATCCAAGACACTGTGATATGTTCTGTTCTCTGTGTGTCTTTATGGTGTAAAGACAAAGAAAACCGGTTTTCACTTTTAAATATTTGAAAATGCAGGTGTTAAAAAACTCAAATGTTTATTCACAGATGGATGAAACCATGCCATTGCCAGTGTTGCAGAATTTGAAATTTAAAATCACAATATGAAGCGCGTGTGGCGTTAAATCAGAGTGGTGTCGGGGAGCTGTGCGCTGTGTCTGCGAGCACGCAGGGCCATGTCTGGTTCACAGAGGACATTACCATAAGTACCATTACTGTCAGAAAGCATGAGATCTGTATCAGTGAAATATACTGCTGCTGCGTGGCATCTGCCTTGACTTACAACGCCTCTGCCCTAATACTGACATTTCTAGCACCCGCACCCACGATGCAGTTTGCTCCCAGAAGTAATGTGGCAATATGCTGAATACCAGAGCATGGTATCAGTCACAACCAATAGGAAAGAATGAAGAGGCTCAACACTGGGATTTGGTGCCATCCTGTTTTACATGAAATCAAATGTATTGTCCCTATAGTTCAAATGTTTTCATATTCCAGAAGTTTTTCTTTTTATTCTTTGAGTGATTTTAGGAATTCTGGAAGCACAACCTCAAATACACCCACTGCAAACAGTGAGCAAATTTATAGTGTACATGATTTATGTTGTTTTTAAACATAGTGCCACATGAATGCAGTGCAGACTAATGGGAACCAAATGTTGGTGCATGGCCGGGTGGAGCATCCTTGTCAGGAAGAACTCCAGCTTTCTCTGCCTTCTCTCTCCTCTACTCAGCAATGAAGGAGAAAAACAGCGAGGTAGTCAGTGCAGGGAAACCCTGTGGTGTATTTAACAACTGGCAACAGCCTTTCCCCACATGGACTGAAAGACTCATGAGACCAGATTAGTTTTGTTTAGGCCTCACATAAGTTATGTGTGTTTGTGCAGTGACCTTGGAAACAGGTCATACTGAGACTGTCTGTATAATCTCCTATCATACAGTAAGAAGATGTCTTCTTTTCTTGGTGGAGATGATGAAGAGGTCCGACCAGTCTTAGCTCTGTAGATGTGAACACACTGAATTCAGTGTGGTGCGAGTACAAGTCCATCTCTAGTCATTCTCTATGGAACTCCAAGCACTGGACCTGGTTGTAGAAACTTGAAGACATTTCACTTTTCATCCAGGAGGTTTCTTCAGTTCTGACTGACTGGTGAGGAGTCTGAGGCGTTTAGCCTACAGCCACACTACTACGCTTTAGTTTTAAAACACATCACTTTTGATATCTTTACTCCTGCCGTTCACACTACTCCTAAGTTTTAGAGCACCTAAAACGGAGACTTGGAAACGATGGCGTAGACACCCATGATCGCTCCTCGATTGGGTCTCATCAAACTCGACTACAGAAAGCAACAGAATGATGAAAGCAACATGGATAACAAAATACAAGTGTTACTTGACTTTGTAGCGAAGACAACAAGGTGAGGTTCACAGACACAGAATTAAACATAACCTGGAAGAAAACAGAAAAAGCAGCAGAAGGAACCAAATGGGGTATTATTTCAAAAGTATGAAATTCTAAATTAGGAGTGCATCTTCACAAAAACTGAGACAATTCGTTTCCCAGGAAAGAATATTCATTTTCCAGGACAGTCACGCAAAAAAGCAGACAATCCCGGAAAAACTCGGACGGGTGACAATCCTAATGAATGATCATGTATGTATGTGTTTTCAGGTGTTGGATCTTTTCTGATATGGAGCTACAACACTTTACACTTTACACACACTTACAATGGAGATTATTAAAAAAGCTTTTTTTGTCTTTACCAAACACCGTTGATGCCACCTGGTTGTTGCAACGACAGTCATTGGAGTTGTAGAAGTCCCGCCAAGTGTAAATGGCGCTTGTCGTTTTTGGGACATGAATGAATTGCTTCTGAAGTGATTGTGGATTTAGGGCAGAGGTCTTCCAGGGAGAGGATGCTGCTCAGATGTTCAGCTGACCACGTTGTAATGTCAACAGTCATTTAACAGGATAACTAGTCAAGTGCATTTTGTCAAGTAAAGAGCAACAGCAGAGGGGTCCCTGTGGTGGGAGGGACAGAAAGACATTAGGTGTCACATGCACAGAGTAGATGAAAGTAGCAGAAGCATTCATACATGCAGACTTATAGACTGGAGAAGAGACAGGATGCTAGTCGAGCCAGCCACCGAGACTCTGACAACATGGAGACGTTTGGTTGTTAAGAAAGTTAAACTTCATGTCCTCTAATCTTAGCAACCAGGAACCAATAGGGCTCCTCATGATTCGCAAGTGGTAGCATTTGCCATCTGTAGCCGCCGCTCCTGAACCAGCAGGTGGTACTCTACCAGTCGCAGCACTGCAACGCCAATCATTCGTACCAACTTGTGTGTCACTGTCGTATTTCAGATTTAGCATCACATACTGCAGGGTGAATAAGGTCTGCAGAGCAAAGCTAGAAACTTAGATACAGAGAGAATCTAAAAACATTGCTCTGCAGGTTGTGGACTGCAGGACTGAGACCTTAAAGAACAAACCTGTGCAGATCTGATATTCAGGGGCCAGACATGAGGCTCAGCTGGCACTCATGCATCAGGACTGTGAGTATGTTAATGTGTGTATGACAGAGAGCATGCTATTGAAAATGAAGAACAGTCAGTGACTAAACACACATGAAGAGACACTGTACACAGACGCTGTAAAGCAGAGAGAGAGAGAGAGAGAGAGAGAGCATGTGTGTGTAAATCAGACTGAAGGAAAAGTGTGTGTGTGTGTGTGTGTGTGTGTGTGTGTGTGTGTGTGTGTGTGTGTGTGTGTGTGTGTGTGTGTGTGTGTGAAACAGGAAAAGAGAGATAGCAGACTATCAAAGTATGAGTAAGAATAGAGACCAACTGATAAACATGGGGAGAATCAGCAAGGCCTGGATGAGAATATGTGGAAGTAAATTAATGTGTGTGTGTGTGTGTGTGTGTGTGTGTATATGCGTGCGTGTTCGCATGCGTCTGTAACAGGTCAGTTCCTACAGTGGTCAGGCTAAGAAGTGGAACAGTCCTGTCTATATATCACTATATACCTGTGATGGTATACACCTGTGCACTGATCTAATTGACATGTTTCCCTTGTCTGTGGTCATGAAGCCAGACGGCTAGCTCAGCATTTACCTAAAGTGTCCGTTCCTCAGAAAGTCCTTTAGGGTTTGCACAATAAAACTGTTCAGGTCGTCAGTTGGCGGTTAAGGCTTAAAACTACACCGAGGGGAAGCTGAATACACACACTGCAGGCTCTGGAGTCTGCTCAGACTGACCTTCCCTCAACAGCCTGTCAGTGGTCACAGATCTGTACTGTGTGACTGGAAAAGCCACAGTCAGTTATAATGTAACATGACACACACGTCAATGTGAACAAAGCTCTCCTCAGTGAAGATCTGCTCCTCTTCATTTTACTGACCACTCACTGTCTCAGTCCATGTAGTCCCCCCCAGCTGTAGGTGGGGGCGTTCTCTGATGACAGGGGTCGCGAACTAAATACAGTCTTGGTTTATGGTTCCCCTGGAAATCACCATCCACGTTGAGGAATCACATTCTGACTCTGTTCAACACCAAGAATCAGCTGCACATATTGTAAATGACTGTGATGCTTGTAAAGGGCTCCGTGCTGCACAACATGACCTTACTGTTGATTTAATTGCTGCCACTGCAAGAGAGGTTTGACCAACAGATGTAATCGTACACACTGTGATGCCAGGATGGTTTATTGTCTCTCATGACCTGTTCTGTAACAGCTCCTGTTTCTGTGGATGAAGGCTGAAGACAGGCTGTGTGTTTGACCCGTATGGGTGAAGTTATTTCTGATACATACAGTAACAGTCCCTGTTGGCAAATGTCAGAGCTGGGATATGAATGTAGATTAGTGATACTGATATCTAGCAGCCTTGGACACAAACTGCCCGTTGGTGGTTATGATTGGCAGGTTTGCCAAAGAAAAAGCCAGATAGCAGGAGAAGTTTTGTTCCATCACTGCTGTAACAGGAAGCCTGCCGGTGTTTTCTTTACGCTTCAGTGTAAGAAGAATATATGAGACCTCTGGACAGATCTGAGTGCTGTCAGTTTTAAAGTATTTAAAATCTGAGCACACACTGCAACTAAGGACCCGACCCAATGCCCACTCAGACATACGTTAAACACACACTCGAGCATAGACACACACACATTTAAGCCATGTGTTCGGCAGGTTCTCCTTCGTTGCTATGTTTGCTATAGTAACAGTCATGTCTCGGTTAGGTTTAGGAAAAGATCGCGACTTGGGTTTAATAAAGTACTGCCTCAACATTAGATGATCTTTGTTGTCATGGTTACAATAATAACAGTGTGGCTAACTTTGTTGAACGGTCATGGATAATTCATTTCACATGGGAATGGAACACCGCTCTCCTGTGTCATATTCATCCATCCACCACAACCTCCTCCTGACGTGGACTTACTCTGAGCACTAGATGTCGCCTAGCAACAAAACATAACTATGGGTCAAAGTAACCTGCTGCACAGACGACCTACGGGCTAATTTTTTTAGGACAGTCTTGATAAACAAGATTTACAATTTTTCCTGCATTATAGATGAGGCGGTGATGTTGTGCAGTTAAAGTCAGAGCAACGTCAGAATTTGAAAATGAAGTTGAAATATGCACATACCCTTTCTTTACCTGGCAGGGGGCCATCTTCCCCAGGTCATGGTCGAAGATCTTACATTTAATAACAAAGTTGTTCTGTTATGATTTCATTACCCTCTAAATGTGCATACTTACCACCCTTTACACTAAAAGTGTGTTTTGCTGCACATTATCTGGTAGGTCCTTCCTGCTGGGTTACAAATAATCAACCTGATAATCAGAATGGATTTTCACTTCATTCATTCAGCCAGACATTGTGTTCTTGTTCTCCATGTTCTGTTCCGTAGTGGAGGCCATCTTGTTTTGTTTTGCTGTAACCGGTCAGCAGCAGGTAAAGATACAATCAGATTTTTGGCCAGTTTTCTGTCTCTTGTGACTCACAGCCACCAAACCAAATGTGAGGGATCCTTGCCAAAAATTGGTGTGAAAAATGGGTGTGTTACGCTGAATTGAACCAAGTGGTTTAGCTGCTGAATCCTCTCACAGTGCTTCTGTCAGGTCGACTGTAAAACTTGGTCTCAGCATTAAGTCAAAACAGAGAATGTTTAGCGCTGTAGAAAAGGGACTGGTTTTCATCCAGTACTTCAGCTCTGATGGACTCGCCCATTAGCGACTACTAAAGGTCAGCTTTTGACATTATAAAATTTAATTGTGTCCTCGAGCGTCCGAGTAATTATGGCACTTGAGTGAAAATGATCCTAGGGTGCGCGAGTCAAGACGGTGCCGTGTTATTTCGATTGTGTTGACCAATCCCTGATAAAGATGTAATGGCACCGCATAATGATCATCCCCAGTTGAGTTTTTGAGCTTTATTCATGGAGCTCTTTGTCCTGTCATCTATGTTTTATACAAGGCTGGATTCCCACCTGCCAGCTCCCAGAGGATTAGCCACTGATTCATGGGCTTTGTGGTTTTCCTTTAGGTTTCTGCTTGATGAAGACGTTGGTCTCTTAGAAGAGAGGCGGCTGGTGTAGAGATGGAATAGACGTGGAGAGAGTGGTAGAAATCTGGTAGATTGGAGGAGTAAAGTAGGCGCATATGAAGAACATGGACAGATGAACCAAGATGGAGGTATGGGTAACAGGATGAGTCACCTGATGAGTCAGTCAGGATCTGATTTTGTCCGTTAATCAATTGTAATTGTGGTAGACTTGCTGCTTTTTGAAAATTTGCTAAAGAGGACTTGAGACTCAACTTGGAGGAAAGATTAGGAGCAAGGGTAGGATGGGAAGATGAACATCAGTTGCATATCCGTGTGATTAGGATGGAGCTGACGTCAGGACATGGTTAGACTAGCTTAGCATGAAGAATAGAATCAGGTGGGAACAGCTAGGTTTTGTTTAAAGTTCAAAAACATGCCAACCAACACTCACTAGTTTACAGATGTATGGTGCAGAGTAGAGTGACACATAATGCGAGAAGATTTGGTGAGGATAGTTACAGATAAAATGTAGATAGTTATAATAAATAGATGGATGGAGGAACTTGGAGGGTGGGGTTGTGGGATGGGTGAGAACCACAGGTGATGTTAAGTGTATTTAACCTTTAAATCTGTGGATTGGGTGAGTGGGTTTGTCGGTTTGGCAGTTCTTGGAAACTTAAAATAGTGATTTTGTCAATGGAAAGAAAACCTGGGTGCAGCTACGGAGGGACGACAAAGCAGCAAGTTTGAACGTGATAGACCAAGACACTCGTCGATTAAGCTCATCCGCCAGATCCCATATCATAATTCAAAATCTCCCTGATTGTACTGAAATCCATTCAGACAGTTACAACTCTTCTTAAAATATATCACCTTCTGAAAAGTGTCGAAGACGGAGACTTCATTACGGTCAGAGAGTTTCTGATGCTGCCATCACCATCCCGGGGTCAGTGTAGCTGCTGCTTGATGGAGAAAAGCATCTGGACGGCAATGGTGAAGGCATTAAGGGAGGTTGAAGTAGGCTAGAGATAGGTGGAGGTAAGCAGAGGTATATAAATGGACATGACGTATGTAGGTGAAGAGAGCGGGACAGGTTGACAGGTCTTAGGTGGAGTAGGTGGGAACAGTTGATGGAGATAGGCCGAGGTAGGCAGAGATAAGAGGGGATGGGTGGAAGTATGCAGAGATAAAGTAGATGCAGATGTGGAAGGGAATTCGGTGTGATGAATGAGAGAGCGAGTATATTGAGTGTAAGGCGGAGTGACAGGGATGGGAGACAGAGTGAGGGACCTTCACAGGAGGAGAGAGAGAGAGAAGTCCAGTCACAGCCGAGCCCCTAATAACCCTCTCTCCATAACCCAACTCTGCCCTTCCATGTTAACATACTGTGAACTGAGCACAAGTGACAAAATCAATCCATCACGGCCGCCCGCCGACCGGCACAGAAAGGGACAGAGGAGCTAACAGAAATTGATGACATCCCCGCTCGAATTTTACACCGTTTCGGCCACGGCGGCGATTGAAACAGACAGAGATTTATAGTCCAGCCGGGGACCGCGGCTATCCTTGATTGCCTCTTTTTTTCCCTTCCCTTCTTCCTCCACCACGAAGCCCCCTTTTTTGCATATTTATTCCCGAGCTCATCAAGAGTGAGTGGACGGATCAGAGTGACAATCTTATTTCACCTTTGGGGGGAGGAGGAGGAGAGGGAGGAGGAGGAGGAGGGGGAAGGGATGGTGGTGGAGGGTGGGAGGTTACATCCCACACTCTGGATGATAGCAGTGCTGCCCCGTCCTCCTGTCTGTCTGTTTTCAGACTCATTTTGATGTTATTTTTAAGAACTGATGGTAAAGAGGAGATAAAATGTGATTTCAGGTGCACACTGGAGGGACGCTCAGTGTCTCCTGAGGCTGAATGGTTGGAACGAGGGTCACTCTCCATCTCATTATATTGCTTATATGTACAGTGGCCCTGAGAAATCAACACACACAACTTAATTTAAACACATGGAAATAGACAAAACAAGCAAGAAACTAATTCAGAAAACAACAACTTCCTCTCACGTGTGCTGCAAATACTCACAACACAAACAAATAATTGAACTCACTGCAGATACACAAAACACAACTGAAGTGGACACAGGCACTTTGTAGAGCGCTTACCATGAAGGCGTAGTGCTAACGGCATCGCAGGTTCGAGTCCAACCATGGCTCTTTGATGCATATCATCCTCTCTCTCTCTCTCTCTCTCTCTCTCTCTCTCTGTCTCAAAAAAAAAACTTAAAAGAAAAGTGATGAAACTGTCTGGGACACTTCTTGTTCAATGCTTTTAACTTAAAAAGTTACTTTTTACTGTCCCCTGGAAACACTTCTGTTGTGTTGTGAGTATTTGCAGCACGTGTTGTAGATTGATGACGATTCTTTCTGAATGTGTTTGCGTCTTGTCTATTTGCATGCGTTTTCTTAAGATACAGTGGGGTGAGCGCTCAGGGCCACCGTACATGAGCCTTTGTAGCTGGATTGTGTCCAGAATGAGTAGGATTTATTTAAGCTTGACCACTCCCAGATCAGGCTTTAAAGGAGTGATATGAGAAGCCTTTCCTGTTACAGTAAGGTTAAGTGTAGATCTCTTCTTTGTGTCTTACAACAATGAATTTATAGAAATGTGAAAATTCATCTGATGACACAAATTGGGCAAAAATGATCAGTGTGGCTGTTCACTCTATGTTACTGTACCTGCATATGATTCAGACCTGCGCCGTGTTGTGTTACATTGCCATTGTGACGTTTATACTTTTATCTGCCTCCTGATCTTTTTGGTGTTTGCAAACAGTTTTTGAGCCATTGCAGAGAGTTCTGTACATAATTTTGTCTGTTTGTCTGTGAGTGACTTTGTTGTCAGCAGCTGTCGTCTTGACTTGGGTGGGGGTGGGGGTGGGGGTGGGGGGGGGGTGTCAGGGTGGGGGTGACTCTCCCCCGCTCAGTCACGCTTTGAAGGTTTTACGAGTACTTATGGAAAGTATAAATTTCACGGGCAGCGCCGAGCTGCAACCAAACGGTGCTTGACGACGGCGTCAGTGTAACGGCCACAGCAGTTAGCCTGACAGCAAATTGATTAGAATAATTCAAATGTGATGAATAACTTTCATCATGTAACCACATAGTCCGGTGAGTGCGCCATTCGTTAGGGCCGCTAGGGTTTATGATAGGACTGTGCACTGGAGAGAGACAACATATCAAGGAAATGCATTACACCAAACATCTTTGTCGCAAATGGAAACGGCCCCACACACTCTGTGACAATTGTCATGAAAAAGTGCAGCTGTCAGAGCCGTACTTCTCTGCTTTGAATTTGTGTCTTGACATTACAGTAAATGGGACTGATATGAAGGCTGTTTAACTGTGGTGAAGTACAGATGACTGTACAGCTGAAACAGCAGGAC
Organism: Seriola aureovittata; assembly: GCF_021018895.1. Taxonomy (NCBI): domain Eukaryota; kingdom Metazoa; phylum Chordata; class Actinopteri; order Carangiformes; family Carangidae; genus Seriola; species Seriola aureovittata. The sequence continues at coordinate 25,728,750 of NC_079376.1, forward strand.
AATCAATTACACACACACAACTTGTCCCAGATATCCCAAGAGAAGGTCAAAGGTCAAATATATAGATTTGTTTTGCCTCCCATTGCCCTGCGTTAACCTGACATCTAAAGAAGGCAAGGTTAAATTACTTATTCATTTATTAAGATTTTACTATATTTTCTTCTTCTTGTGTGTGTTGATCCATAAGAAGATATATATTGTGGTTTTGACAACCAAAAACCATCTCAATGTAGTTTTATATCTCCTCTCTCAGACTTCTCACTGGAGCTCTAGTAACAACAGATCGGTGAACCAATCAGAAGAGAGGAGGCTCTGAGCCTCTCTTCTGATTGGCTGACTGTTTTCTGAATGATCTGATAAAAATAAAGCAGATTTCAGGTAAACACTCAGAGAAACCAAATCCTGCAAAGTTGGATGGTGGGTCCATGTGGTGGACTTGGGGTATGGCTAAGAGTTGTGGCTGCTTTGTTGTGACATCACAAAGTTACAGAAGTCCTGACGGCTGGTTTTAAGGCTCAGTCTCTGAATACAGGCTGTGTGGACTGAGGCTTTGATACTTTCACAGTATTAATATAGAACCTAGACCTGATCTATAATCACACTACACATGGACATCCACATTTATAATATATGGACCTTTAATTCAGACACTAAGCTAATCTGCTTCATCATGACTGATGATTTATGATTGTGATTAATTTGAAAGTGACCTGACAACAGGGGCAAAGAACTCCACAAACACCATCAGATTTTTATTCAAACATGACTTAACTCTGGCTGAGCCCTGTGCATGTGTCCAGACGGAAGCATAATTACATCACCCATAAAAAGAAGCCGCCTGTTACAAATAGGTTGATGAAGAGTCAATCAAAATGCTAACACTGTATATTTCAGGTAGTTAAAGGTAGTGTTGAAGTAAATAGCATTAGCATAACTTAATACCAATTGCACATCTTTGTAAAGCTAGTGAAATAACCATCGCTGTTGTCTGCAGAGCACGAACCAGAGATCTGATTGCATTTGAATTCTTCACTCACAGTCATTAAATACATTATCACAGTAAAAACCTGCAACATGACTGATGTGTTCTTCATTTTCTCTCCTCAGTGCAGACACAGATAAAAGCTGCTAAACGTGCAGAAATTTTAAAGGGAAAATGGCACTTTAAACATGCAACCTGCTAATGATGAGAGTTTGGTTGCACAACAATGATGATCGAGTGAGTGAGTGAGTGAGTGAGTGAGTGAGTGAGTGAGTGAGTGAGTGAGTGAGTGAGTATCACAGCTACACAATGATGATTTACATCAGGGTATGAACTGATGGCCTCAGGGTTCGAGGTGCTGACCACGAGCTAAGAACGCACCCACCCCTCCCTGCCCTCGTTTCCTGTCACCTCTTTACTGTCGCTATCTACTAAAGGCAAAATGAATATTTAGAAAATACCCCTGATACCTGTCAGACGCTTGATAATAAACTCTTATCACGCAGCCTTCCAACTGAACCAGACCACACTCTACCTCCACAGCTGCACATTTTTATCTCCTCTCACGACACACACAAAATCTGCGACAGGAGCGTTTCCATTCAACAGACAGAAACTTAAGCAACCAACTGGTGAGTTCTGGTGAGCAGCGGCTCAATTCAGCCGCTGGTTATTAACATTTAATCAAGTGGATCTCCTGCCAGTTGGAAAACTGTGAATCACATCAAAGGACATACAGGTGACAGTGGCAGGTGTTGCCTTGAGTTCACCTGATAAATTGTTGAACATCGTTCCACAAGAACAGCAGAAAGTGCATAATAAAATGAATCACTCCACTGTTCCAGCACCGGCTCCACTTCTCCAAAAAGCAGGGAGATGTGGTTTATTGAAGGCCATTTTCACTCCTCTAAAGACTCCTGTTACACGTGTTTGTCTGCCAGTTGTTATCACTGTGGCTCAAGAGCTGCATTTGCAGTAACTTTTAAAGTAATAATCAGTGACATTTTCATATGAATAAATGTCACTGTTGCTGCTTTTCTGTCACTGATTGTTAGAACGCAGCAGGGAGTCAACCTATAGCCAGTTCATGAAAGCTTTTACATCTACTGTAAATGGTGTAAAAAGCCAGAGTCTGCAAGGTCTTTCCTGGGTTTGAAAAAAAAAAAAAAAGAAAGAAAGAAAAGAAACCCTCGAGTGCATAGGAGGCGGTGATGCATTTAATGTTGTCTGTTTATTTGGAATCAGAGTAGGATGAATTGTGTTGGTTAGCAGATTGAGGTTTATGGCCAGATCAGGGTTTGGATTTGTGGACGTTTAGTTTAGGGCAGTGGTTTCCAAACTTTTTAGCTCGTGAACCCCTGTCACAGCTTGTATACATCCACCGAAGAGTGAGTTCCCCTCTGGATGTCTAATGTTTTGAGTCAAATACCTGCAAAGGGTAAAACTATCTAGTATTTTAAAGAAAAGCAATAATGGAAGTACAGAAAATGAATTTAAATGTGTGACAGAGGAACATTTTTCTTGTTTTCCATCCCTTTAATAATCGTGTGACCCACTGGAGGGGTCCTGACCCCCAGACTGGAAACCACTGCTTTAGAGTAAATGTTACAGGTTAAGTTTTATGGACTGGATGTTGCTCTAAAATGCTAATGGAAAAATAAGGAAGCGTCTGTGTCCTTGATCTCCACATCTCCTCGCACACATCAAGTCACACCTTCTTTCAGGATGCCACTCAAACGTCACGCGCATCTGCATCCTTTGCAATTTGTCACTGCCGCATCTCGTGCCGCCATTGGCTGTTGCCAAGCAACCTGTGTGTCTTACAGACTATTTCCCATGATAAATTAGCTGGGCTGTTACTATGCCAACAGAATTTGTTACTTAATTAAACTGATTCGGATCGCAATTGGCTGGACGGGGAGAGAGAGAGACAGAGAGAGGCAAAGAGAAAGCGAGAGAGGGAGAGACAGGCCATGACACACACACACACACAAACACACACACACACCCACACACACACACACACACACACGTAAGTGAGATGAGGCAGAGAGAATCCACAGAGGAATGACTGTTATTAGATCGGCTGAGATATTGAAATGGTCAGGCTTTGTAGACGAGGGCAACAAAAGAAGAAAGGTGGAAAAAGAAAATAGAAAAAAAGAATAGAGTTAAGAAAGAAAAGAAAAAAAACAAAAAGGAAAAACATCACCCATCTGAAATTAACAAGGCCTTGATGCCTTCAGAGGTGATTCATTTTTTCTTCTCTCTCTCTGCTCTTAAGAGAAATGTATTTTCCTTGACAACAAATGTGTTTTTTTTCTTCCTCTTCTATTCTACTTTTATTCAGATGAGCTGCAGGCAGGTCCGGCCGCACAGGTGGTGAGGGACTCCACCGTGGTGCAACGTTAGAAATTGAGGCCCTTTTTGCTGATGTGACTGAAGGAGAAAGGTCAAACATGACTTATAATTCCAGTATGTGTCAAAAGTGACCACCTAATTCCACAGGTAGACCGCAACGATGTCTGCAAGCAGCAGACCATGTTTTATTTCTTAAACACCTCCCGCCTCCACCCCACCTTCCACACTGCACTGCTGCAGCTGAAGTGGTCCGGGCAATTGCATTGTGTAGCGTAGCATACGCCGCCACCGGGCTTTGACCGCTAAGCGAAGAAAAGAAAGAATGGCAGAACAATTTGGCCATCGGAGCAAGACCAAACGGCGGGGAGCGGCGAGCATGTAATCTCCTAATTTGGAGCATCACGGCGCCAGATCCCCGCCTGCTCACCGCATTCTCGTGGCCTCACCTATAGCGGTAGGCATGCTCTTATTTCCATAACTTCCTGACAAAACCATTTTGTCCTGCCTGATTGGGCCTATTTGCATCAGACATCTCTTCTGCATATAGATTGATGGGTTTAATCAGCGAATCAGGGAGAGCGCTCAGACATCAATCAATGTCACACCGCTCTGTCTTGCTTTCAGTGGTAGTAGCCATGTTTTTTTTTTTTTTTTTCTTTTTCTTTTTTGGTCACTCTCTGGTTCTCTTTCTCTCCTCCAGCCCTCCTGATGTTCTGCTCACATTCATCAGGGAATGCCGGGGAGGGAGATGAGGGAGTCCTCTCTCTGTTCCACACTCTACTGTGAGAGCTGATTGTGTTTGCAGAAAAAGACAAAAGGAAGTCATGGTCACTACCACAAGCCTTGTTCTTATTTTTACACTCTGTTCATCCACATTGTTCAATTCTCTCATCAGCACTATTGACAGGTGATCTTTTCTATCTCAGAGACATTTGTGCTGCTTATCTTCCCTCTGCAGAGATTCCAGGAAGGATTTTTTATTTTTTTTTGGGGGGGGGGAAATGTAATGAAACATTTTTATTCCTGATGTGTCTTTTTTTTTTTTTTTTTTTTGACTTGTACATGTGCAGCAGAGAAAGAAAGATCACGGACATGTTGACATTAACGAGGCGACTTTACTACAGCTTTCAAACATTATCATGTAAACTTGGTGTGCTGCTCTCAGTTTCCCTTTTTGAAAGAGAAACACTGTTTCCACCTGCTAATTACAGGGTTTCTCAAGTTCAATTTAAGACTTTTTAACACCTTTTTAAATCCACTTTGTGACATAATATCTGTTTCAGTGTCAGAGTATGACAGCATGATGGGAAACCAGTAGGGACAATATGGACAAGAATTTATTATTATATCACATTTTCAACTGCTTCACAGGAGTATATAACAATGATTTCAAATGATATCATTAAATCCATTAATATGACCTGGACCTGGATTAGAAACTTTAAATAGACTGCTGAGTCCTCAAATCAAAAGTGAATTGAAGTTTTTGCTAAAATGATTGTTAGCCCATGATGGTGACGGTCTTCCAGCTGCTCCGTCTTTTACTTTATTGGCAGGGAATGTCTCCTGATGCCACAGTCGTCTCACTGTTTACGACCAACATCAGGAAAGAGAGAAGACTTTAGTAAAATGAATTCCTGATTTATTTTTTTTTAATACCGTTCATGATCCAATGTTTTGCTTTGTTTTATTGAAACCTGCAGATTCTTAATTCTGGTTATTTCTACTTTGCAGGTTTATGTTCAGTGTTCAGCCATCATCTATCAAATCTCTCTGTAAATGTTTCAAAATACCAAATTACCAAATAAATTATGAAATCGATCAACTTGAAGTGAAACAACAGGAAGTGTAATTGACAGTAGCTTAAAGTTGGATCTGCTGCATCTAAAGAGTGAGAGCAGGATTTCTGGAAAGAGAAACTCAGACAGCTCAGTCCATTGGGTGCAGAATTGGTGCTATAAACATTAAAAGACAGGTAAACATGGTGAAAACATGAGTTTGATTAAACAGGAAACAGCATCAGACAACAGCAGATCAGATTAGAAAACAGGAAGTCAAAATAGAGAAAAGAAGGCCTATTTAAGGTCGGGGGTAAATAAAAGCAGGACTGAGACCTCAGCATACTTCCACATATTTAAAAATAACTGAACACACCTCTGTGTACACCGCTCTGTGGTTTGAGACAAGGAAGGTGGGAAATCAATGTCTGTGCAGAGGAGGGGTGAGTCAGGTCATCAAAAGGATCCCCATTCATACATGCACATGTAGTCATGCACTTGCGAGCATCAGACACACACACACACACAAACGCATGGCTCAGCCTCTGCATCTCTGTTATCTATACCCCATGTATATGCAGCAGACAGGTTGTGTGAGCTGTGGGGATACTTGTCGTGTGTGTGTGTGTGTGTGTGTGTGTGTGTGTGTAGATGCAAGAATATGAAACCCAACAATGAGCTGGCTGGACGGCCCAGCCCTGGGGACAGCAGGCTGGCCTGGAGGAGCGGCCTGCACCACAACATCCACATCAATAGGATAAGGCAGCTCATTAAAAATCCCTCTGATATAGATTGATGTGCCTGCCCTGTGCATGTTGCCACAGCTACCATAGGTGCATTCTGGGTAACTGTGACAGCGTTGGGGTCAAATATGGCGAGGGACCTCAAAGACTCTGTGGCATCCTTCTGCTTCTGCCCAATGAGATGACAGTAATCCTTCATAGGTGTTCTACAGGACACTGTGCGATGTGAGTCCGGTCTGCATTGTTGTAATGTATCGTCTCAGTGGTCGATAGCAGGGAAGACTCATACACTATAGTCTACCACATGATGGTGATTGTATTATTTATTGTTATGAAAAACAGGTTTCACCTCCACTGATATACAGCGACTGCAGAGAGTGTTCAGACCCCTTCATTATCTGCACATTTTGTGATGTAGGTTCAATCGTAAATGAATAAAATTGCAATGTTTGCCCTCAGCAGCAGGGACAGAGAGACTGGTCAGAGCTGATGAAGGATGAATGCAGAGAGAAAACCTGCTCCACAGTCCAGGAGACCTGAGACTGAGGCGATGGTTCACCTCAAAATGACCTGAACAATCAATTTGTAAAAAACTAATTCTAAAAACATGTTTTCAACTTTTCATTGTGGATTCTTGAGTGTAGACTGATGAGAAAAGGCCAGTTTTATTCATTTAAAATTAAATCCACAACAAAGAGTGCAAAAAGTGAAGGGGTCTGAGGGTACTGTACCTCTGTGACGTCACCCACAGGTTTCTGAAGAGCAGTTCTGAAGCTCAGAGTGAGCTGCTCCACCATCGCCACCTTGGCAGCGCATGACTCCTCCCCTAACTCCCAACTAATCCAAAAATGGTCAAAGGGATGACCACGTCCTCAAATATGAATAACAGGTGAGTTATATAAACAGTTGTCATGAAGGAAGAAATAAGCTCTAGAGACCAAAACAGTTTTTGCACCAGGCTGTAAACATGTTTATTTCTGCTGTAGTTGGACATTTTAACATGGGAGTCTATGGGGATTGACTCACTGTTGGAGCCAGACTCTAGTGGTCATTAGAGGAACTGCAGGTTTTGCTTCTTCAGTGTTGGCTTCATGTTTCAGCCTCGGAGGTTGATGTTTGGTCTGGCAGCAGTGTTGAGTAAGGTCTCACTTTACAGCTCAAAGTTCAGTTCAAGCAGATTAAAATGAACTGGTTCATGTTCAGTCAGTCATTAGTGTATGTGTTATCTACACTCACGTTCATGTTCATTAGTTGCAAAGTCAGACAGCAAAATTAAACTTAGCCCCATATACTTCCACATCTGGGCAGAGTGCAGCTGTTATCATCTGGTATTGACTGACAGCTGGAATATTTTCTCGCAGGAATTGGACCAAATGTGGAAATAGCATGTTACAATCATGCTGTATTAGTGTGGAGCCGGGTGTATACTGGGCCAGAAGAAAACAAGCTTTTTACGGATTTACCAAAAAACATGAACGCGCTGTTTTACCACATTCATGCACAACGCTGTGTCTGTATTTACATCATGTGTCACTTCAAGAGCAAGATGTTTCCAAAACTACTGGAGAACTGCCGTAATCAAATCACACCGTGTGAATCTGTGGATGTTCCTAGGTCTTAAGTTTGTTGGTGACCCCTGATCTTGTGTCTAGAACCATCATCAGACCACTGCTACAAAAGATGAGCTGCTCCCTCACCAGCACCCAGAGGCAACTGTTGTAAAAGCCCCTTCAATCAACTGGAACCGACCTGGACTGAACCATATCTGCCATCCTGACAACAGGGGTACGACGAAGTTAGTGGTTTTTCAATAACTTTCCTATACAGCCCCTTTCGCTCTACCATGTTACCACCATCCATAAATAACTCCAACTAAATATTCACTAAATAAGCACTCAGTTAATCCACTTTCCCTACTCACCCCCTCACCCATCTCAGTGTTTGGCCACTTTCTCCTTTAGTGCCTGGAGCACATGGTGGGTATAATTAACTAAGAAAACCATTAATTTGTGGAAGTTAAAACTGCTTAACTTAACAATAGTTGTTTATGTTTTATTTTGTAAGTAATGATGTTTTCTCACGGCAATTCTTGGTTGCTGACTGAACAATGGTGAAAACAATTAACATTCTGGCAAAATTGGGGACAATTTCCGCTTTGTTACATTGCTTCTGTAAAATCATAGACAATAAATGATCATATTTCCCTTTGCTGGATACATCTACAACTCAGATTGCAGAACTTACAGTAAATTTGCATGTGTTGGTGTCCACTAATGTGCTCGCTCCGACTTCAGTTGCAATCGCAGCACCTTCACTGTGAACCCATGTTGTGTGTCGTTCATGCCATACAAGTGTGCGGGCCGTGATGAACGCTGCAGCCTGTAAGCCTCAGTGTTACTGTGAGGTCATGAGGCATCATTACGTGAATCTGTGTATTTTCCTCACAGTAGCAGGTTTGGAATCTGCAGCGCACTTGTCCTCCTGAAAGCTTCACGTATATGGTTCTCTACCTGAAATAATAATAGCACTATAAATGGTCTGCTCTCAACACAGAGCCGAGGCAGGCAGTGAGAAGCATTGTGCGTGTTCTCAGAGTCTGTCCTAACGTGCGTACGGTTTGCAAGACATCAGCTTAGCACAAGCAGTGGTAAGAGATTTAACAATAGTTGCTGTGTGCCAGCTTTTTACAGTCCACGCATTCAGCTGGCATCATGTCATTGGAGACTACCTGAGCTGAAATACTCTCCACATGCATACACACACACACACACACACACACACACACACACACAAAGCGTTTTGAGAAACAAAACCTGGCATTTGAGCATGGAGGTCCATAAATGATAGAGATTTGCAAATGGATGCTGTTCTCTCCTCCCGGTCACCCCTGCTTACATCCTTAGGCCTGTCGCTGAATTATGGAGCGAAACACTTCGCCTTTGAAAATATATATCAATCAAACATTCATGGCTGAGGAAGTCTCCAGACAATGGCACTGTGAAACCCACCCCACAATACACTCTGTGTCTGTGTGTGTGTGTGTGTGTGTGTGTGTGTGTGCTTGTGTGTGTGTGTGTGCTTACAGAAACACACTGGTTTGCCAATTAGAGCAGAAGCTGACCATCCTGTAAATATTTAAATGGTCTTCACATATTGTATACATGAAGCAGCAAAGCAGGCGAGCGTGCCAATGAACTCTGGGGAGGTCATGGACTTCATCCTTAAAGGTCCATATAGTATAAAGGTCTCTGTCCATGTGTTGTTTGATTATAGATCAGGTATAGGTTCTATATTAATACTGTAAAAGTATCAAGGCCTCAGTCCAAAGAGAAATGCACACAGCCTGTATTGAGGAACTGAGCCTTAAAACGAGCCGTCAGGACTTCTGGAACTTTGTGACGTCACAACAAAGCAGTCACTCAGAGACTCTGTCACTCAGTCACCCCTCAGCCATGCCCCAAGCCCCACCCACCTAGACCCACCATCCAACCTTGCAGGATTTGGTTTCTCTGGTATATTTTTATTGGATCACTCAGAAAACACTGAGCCAATAAGAAGAGAGGCTCAGAGCCTCCTCTCTTCTGATTGGCTGACCGACCTGTTGTTACTGGAGTTTCAAAGAGAAGCCTGAGAGAGGAGATGTAAAACTACAATGAGATGGTTTTTGGTTCTTAAAACCACAAATATATCTTCTTATGGATCAACACTTCAAATAAAACGCAGGAGTTAAAGAAAAGATAACGCTTTAAACACCACTGAGACCTGCACCTTTAACAGGATCACTTGACAGCCTGAGTCTGAGGTACATTGCGATCGGCAGCCAGTCAAAAGATTACAAAGTGAACAAAGACGAAGATGTCGTGAGAAGTCGACAATCTCTTGATCATTTCATATCAAGAACCAGAGGAGAGTTTTATAAGAAGGCAGTCAGGGCATGAAGGTGAAGAATGACAGTCCCCACGGTTGAAGGGGGCACCTGTCCCCTCCAGCTGTACCCATAATACCTTTAATCGCAGGGTCCTCCTGCAGGCTGAAGCTTCACATCGTCCAACAGAAACTGTCCCAATGGTGCCCTGGTAAATGTGTCCTAAAGCTACCAATGCATTTTTAAGATGGTGCACTATGGTGCCAACATTTCTGGTTTCTGTCTCCTCCTGACTCATTTTGACACCGACTTGAACAAACCCACAAGGTTTTGGCTTATCACATTATGAAGATTTTTGTGCATCTGCATGTGTGATGGAATTTTGTTGTTGCGTGTATCTGCATTAATGTGTGTGTGTGTGTGTGTGTGTGTGTCTGTGTGTGTCTGTGTGTGTCTGTGTGTGTGTGTGTCTGTGTGTGTCTGTGTGTGTCTGTGTGTGTGGTTAGTGAGGCTGCAGGCTTGATGAGTATCAATGTTGCTGTTGGCTAACGTCCTCTTTGTGGTATTAGCAGGTGAGAAAATGGTTTCAACTTGGGGTGTGTGTGTGTGTGTGTGTGAGACAGAAAGAGAGAGAGAGAGAGAGAGGAGAGAGTGTTGGGAGGGGGTAGGAGCCGAATAAGGTTTACATTGCTGAGTGGCTGAGTGGGTGGTTACATTACTGGGCCTCAAGGTGCGAAAGCAAATCTGATGATTGCGGCGAAAGCGAGCCGGTGATGATGTTTCCGAAACGTCAGTTGAGATAAAAACCAGTGTGAAAGAGTGAGGAGTCAGTTAAAGAACAGCAGCCAAAAGAAGAGAAAAAAAGGTGTCAAGCTCTGAAGTGGTTCACACTACACATGTCACTGTGCAAGAGTATGCAGAACATCATTAGTCAGTGACCTGTTTGAGGTCACATGGACTGATAACACAGGATGTGTGCAGTGAAATCCGTTTAGATTCATTTTGAGAGGTCCTTCGACAATGTTATGTATGTATTTTTGATCCTAAACATGGGAGTCAGTTCTGTAGCTAAAGTTGAATGACATGCAGCAAAGGGCTACGGGTCTGACTCAAGGACTAAGCCCGTGTGCTACGTTCTCTACCAGGTGAGCCACCGAGGCATCTCCCAACTCTGAGATGATTTATTTATCATACTAAATAGAACTTCTCGCCAAATGCCGTCATATTCAATATGGACATTTATGGTAACCAGAGTCTTTGTGATTTTCTTCGTCTTTGCCTTTATTAACCTTTGCATCCCCACCTACTTAAAATTTGGACTTAAAAAAACTTAAAACGACGAGCCCATAGGTCGTCTGTGCAGCAGGTTCCTATGACCCATATTTACGTTTTGTTGCTAGGCGACATCTAGTGTTGGTAGCAATGATGACAGGGGCACTATTTCAGGAGACGCCCTATAGGTCGTATCAAAAGGGTTGAAAAAATGACCCGTGTGGTTGTTCAAGTTGGAGGAGTTGTTGCACATAAAATATTGTCAGATTTAATAACGTTTGCTGGACACATTTATGCACCCCAGAGGACGAGCCCTTTCCAGGCAGGACTCTCAGATTAGGGTGTTTTACACCTCACTACATTGGTCTGTGATTCAAGTATATATATAAAGTCTGATGGAATGGAGATCTGAACACTCTGGAAAACTGCTACTAATTAGAAAACACTGCATCTTCATTGGTAATCTTATGCTGCACCAGTAAGTCAACCCAAAGCCAAACAACACAAACAAAAAGGCCATCACAGATTTTTGGACGACTTCGCCCTTCAGTCCCTATGATTACATTGAGACATTTTCCTCTCCATAATTTACTGCGACATAATTTCCCATTGGACTTCACTTCAGACTGATGTCGGCCACTTCAGCTTCAAAATATATCACATTATGGAAGTAATGATAGCAATTCATTGGACCTTTACACTATCTACTGTAAGAACTCTTGTTTGAAATGTACACGGTGCGGCCCAAGCTTTTTCAGGATGCAGTGCTGCAGCTGGATCCAACAGGATTCTATAAACAACTGGGGTGATGTCCAGAGTGGGACTGACTGCGTTTCACATGAAGCACTCTCAAAAGCCATTCACACTTGCCATATGCAAAATGCTTTCCTGTATGCTGCCTTTGTTGCACAGCCTTGTCCTTGAGTGTGAATAGCTGTTTGCTTGATTACTCCAGAAGTCATTCATTCGATGGCCTTAGCTTCTGTTTTTTTTTTTTTTTTTTTTGTCTTCACGAGAATCTTTGCAGCGTGTGTTTGCTGTGGTTCATTACTGCAGCGAGAAGCCAGAGAAGAGGAACTCATCAAAGAGAGTTATTTCCTTCACTCTGTTCAGCCAAGGTTCCTGGGATAAACGAGTGGTGAGGGAGGAGGGCAAGAAGAAAGAAAAAGAAAAGAAGAAGCGATAACTCAAGTCAAATTTTATTTATATAACCCAATATCATAAATCACAAATTTGCCTCAAGGGGCTTAACAGTCTGTACAGCAATAAAACCATCTCTGTCCTCAGACCCTCAGATCACAGAAGGAAAAACTCCCCTTTAACAGGATGAAATGGAGGAAAGCTCAGGAAGAGCGACAGAGGAGGATCCCTCTTCCAGGATGGACAGACAGGAAGTAGATCTTGTGCGTACACAATAATGCAACATAGTAGATTTACATTGTGGACAATCAGTACTGCAAACATACATGATGCATACGAGCTGTGAAGATGCCGAGCAACTTCCACAGGTGCTGCCAACAGACCTGAGCCACATGACCTCCTCTCCGCCATGAAGACCTCATTACACATCATTCACAAGTCAGGGAGGAGGAAACAAACACCCAGAGGAAGAGAGAGACTGAAGGAGAGTGCTGGGACTCCAAAACATCTGGAATGAGACACTGACAGCCAGGAGAGGGGAGAGGTCCCGGGATGGCCGATAGTCCAGCGCAGAGAAGCTGAGTTACAAGAGAGGATTGGGAGAGAAAATAAGGGGAGGGGGAGAAAGAGGAACACAGCCTGGATGCTCATGTGATTGAGGGAGCAAACAAACAGAGTCAGAGAGATGCAGAGGTTTTCACAAAGTTTGCAGTAATCTTGTTGGCTGAGAGCAGGGACTGCTTTGTTGTGACATCACAAAGTTCCAGAAGTCCTGACGGCTGGTTTTAAGGCTCAGTTTCTGAATACAGGCTGTGTGCATTTCTCTGTGCACTGAGGCTTTGATACTTTCACAGTATTAATATAGAACCTAGACCTGCTTTATAATCAAACAACATGGGACATCTACCTTTAGAATATAAGGAGCTTTAAAGCCTGATCTGACATGGACAGTGAGCCAGTGAAGGGAAACTAAAGCTGGTGTAATGTGGTCAAATTTTCTACAATTAGTGAAAACTCATGCTGCAGCATCTGAACCTATTGAAGACGTTTAATATTAGTACGAGGCCAGAAAACAAAGTGTTACAATATTCAAATCTCAGTGGCATCTGCCATGGAGAGAAAAGACTGAGGAGGTAGGTGAATAAGGAAGTCTCTGTGATGTCTTGAAGTGCAGATCGAAGGAGAGGGTGGGATCCAATATGACACCCAGATCCTTGACTGTCAAACAATGACAAATCTCACGGTTGTTGGGCGTTACTGCCAATGACCAGAATCTCAGTTTCATCTGAATGTAGAAGCATGGAAGTTTAGAGACAGTGGACAAACCGATGTCTTGTTAATGATTTGAAAAGAGTCGTCAGCCTGTACATTCACATACTGCTGAGTATCGCCAGTGGAAATTAATTCCGAGACTGTGTGTAATATGGCCAAGAAGTAAACAAGAGGTCGCCCGTCTCTAACGTAACCACGCGTTGATAGGAATGTGATTGGAGTTTTGTCTTACCATGTTCCCACCTCTCATTTTACACATGTATTTATAGAAGAGGCTAATTTCGCCTCTTCCGCTCCATATGTCATTAGTTCTCGTAGAAGGTGTGAGGCACAGAAACACACAACAACAGTGTCTTATCAGGTCTGAGCCCTCATGCTCCTGCCTCCGAGACAGTGTGTGTGCTATTGTCACCGCTGCTGTGGTTTACACCCTATGGTTGATTTGAAATGGGGAGTGTTGGGTTTCACAAGGAGAGGGCAGCATGAACGTCTCATTATCAGGTACAACAGGTGAGGCGTGAGAACGTCGGGCAATGCTTAATCAGGAGACGGCTTTGCATAGTCCAAGCAGCATGGAATCCTCTCTCTGGAGCGTTTGTGAAGAAGCTGCAAATAAGAGTTGGCAGCCATTGTCAGCACAAAGCTGCAGGTAGCTCTCACATCAACTCTCTGATTTGATTTCCTGAGAACAAACAAGCTCTAAAGTAATAAAACTGAAAACAGCAGTGACTGTCACAGTCAGTCTTTCCTGACCTCTGGACAAGAGAAAGTTCCCTCAACAACTATGGTTGATATGGATCACCTGACTTTTTCTTATAGTCGAACAGCAGGTGAAGAAATTCTCTCGTCTTAAGCTGTGGTGAATAAAAGGTATCTCGAAAACAAAGGTAAAAATTAGCATGAAACATGTTATGGACATTTGTGATATCCAGAGCGTAAATCCTAATTATTGTAGTCACCTTCTGATCTTTCTTGTGCTTCCATCAAACCAAGGTTTCCAGAAATAAATAGATTTCAAAGGCATATTGACCTGTAAACTTTGCCTTAGTGTAACGCTCAGGACAAAATGTCAGCTTTGCACACGTGGCCGAGTGCATTTATTGACCTACTGAACTCTTGAAGCGACTAAAGTACGGTCAGCATCCAAACTGACTTCAGCTGACTACTATTTGACATTTAGTGGACATACTGTATATTTATGGTAAATGGACTGCACTTATAAAGTGCTTTACAAGCCACATTCACCCATTCACACTACACTTTTTTGTACATATATAGCACTTTTCTACCACACACGCACACATCAGGAGAAATTTGGGATTCGGTATCTTGCCCAAGGACACTTTGATACAGGACTGCAGGAGACGGGAAGTGAACCATTGTTTTTTTCCCTCAGCTAACATGCCTCTATATTCTAATAGGTAAACGGGTGAGTTATCAGGCTAACATTAGCTAATTAGCATCACGTACAAAGTACAGCTGAGGCTGATGGGAATGTGTTTTTAAGTGATGGATGGTGACAAAGAAAAAGTCATTGGTATGCTGATTGTTCCACCTCTTTAGTGTTGTGAGGTGTGATGAAGATCGCAGCCACCAGTGGCCACTAACAGGGCTCGAGACATTTACTTCATCACATACAGAAGCAGAGAGACTGACAGTATTTTTTACAGTCTCTTCAGCTCAGCCTCCAGTTCCCAAACATTTCACACAGTTAACCTGTTCATCCAGGCTGCTAGCATCAGATGAGTCATTTTTATGTTGAATTCAAGGATGAACTGATTAGATTTTGGTGGTCAAAGGTCAAGATCACGTTGACCTCACAAAATATAGTTTTGACCTTGTGAACACAATATGTCATTAACGCCTTGAGGGAATTTCTTCAAATTTGGGGAAAACATTCACCTGGACTCACGGACAAACTGATGGGATTTCGGTGTCTAAAGTTCAAAGGTCAAGGTCACAGTGACCTCACAAAACATGATTTTGGCCTTGTGAACACAATATCTCCAGAATTCTTCAAGGGAATCCCTTCAAATTTTGCAGAAATGTCCACTTCGGCTCAAGGACAAACTGATAAGATTTTGGTGGTCAAAGGCCAAAGGTCAAAGTCAGCTTCACCTCACAAAATACTTTTTAGCCATAACTCTTCACACAGCAATTATGACAAAATTCACATAAATGGTTGATATTTTCTATGACTCTGGATAAACAGGGATGTAACCTGAAACTAGACTAGTCTGAGTGCAGGAGGCAGACAACCACCAGGAGGTTCTAGTTCAGCATTAATTATGCCTGAAATGTGCTTTTACTCCTGCACCTTTGTCTTCCGCACACTCAAACGCTTTTAATAGAGCTAGCTGTGGAGAGGACTTGTTAACTCTTCACTGCAGTTCGGGGGAGATTTATGAGGGGTTTGGGAGTCCAAAAGGCAACTAGTTAACCCCCAAACATTAGTATCTGTTATGAGCTCATACGTTGACACAAGGTTTGAGTGGCAGAGACAGCGGTGTCTGGAGTGTTTCCCTGTAGAGAGGCCTACATCATCATTTAAATATTTCAATCCCTGTGTTTGTGTCAGGAAGGCAACTCTCACAGACTCCCTGCCGTTCTCTGTTAATGAATATTAAGAGGGACATTTTCCTGAGGGTGAGGCCCCTTTTATTTATTCCCTTTATTGTTTCAAACTCACTTCTCTCGCGCGCTTGGTCTCTCTGCCTCTAATTTAATTGTGCGCTCATCAGCTTGCGTGGCGTTTGCATCATTACACTGTGTTGACCTGGCTGAGATCAAGCAGAGGATGCAACGAATGTGCTGTGCAAGACAATAATAGAGAGGATGAGCCAAAGCATGAAACCAGCTCTTTGGGTTTGGAATCAAAGTAAACAGTATACAGTTCTATGGATACTAAGAGAGGAAAGGAGCGTGAACTGTAACAATCTTAGATTTGCAGCCACTACGCTACAAGCCCACCAACTACACATGTGCTCCTCCAAGCAGACCGAAAGAAAGACTAGAAAGAACTATAACAGCAACAACAACTACTACGCATTTCTGGTTTCTGCAGCTCTGTGTACACATCCACAAGAGAGTATAATTGAGGCCTGAGAGTGATCAGACCCATCAGAGCAAACTCCTTCTCTGTCTTCATAGTCCTAGACCCGTCTGCATCATCCGACATAGTGAACCACCAGATCCTCCACCCTTACAGGGTGACTTTCTGTGTTCGCTACCTGTCGTGTCCGACCTGATGGCTCCTGCTATGAGGTGACATAGGAAGGACTGGTGCCTCCTACAGGAGTCCACGGGGTTCCGCCTGCTTCTCTGCTACAGAAGGAGACTTGGTGCTGACATGGAGGCTTGTATTGCTACTTGTCCAGCTGACATTTCTGAGTGGATGGCCAGGCTCCACCTAAACTGCAACATGGACTAAGTTTCTGTTCCTCCAGGGGAAAGGCGTCCCTCATCTAGACCCGCGGGATCGCCATGACAACTTCATGACCAACTTGGATGCAAGGAACCTGGAGGTGACCCCTGATGATGAACTGTCTTCTGGCAAAGATTGCAGCAGTAACCCGCTCCTAACAACCACTGCCTCCGGACGTTTGTACATCCAATCACACTGAGGACAGTGTGGTCACTCATTTCTGTCAGACTCTGTCCTGGCTTCACAGTGGACGAACGTCACAACACGACGCACGTAACTTTAATGTCTTCATTGGATAGGACGGTGAAAGCAGACAGGAAACACGGGGACGGAGAGTAGGGGAAGGACATGCCGCTAAAAGTCAAACCCGCCAGGAATCGAACCACTGCTCGGGAAATATGCAATCACAAGCGCCTTAACCACTCAGCTAGCTGGTCACATCAATCATGTCAGGAGTTTTGATTATCAGGAAACCCTGCAGCAGATGTCGGGTCTTCAATCATGTTGACTAAATTACTACTAAAACTCAACACTTAAACATTTTCCTGTTGTGTCCGTTATGTAAGAGGTTTCATTGGATTTTGTGATAATTGACACGTTCTTAACCCTCCGGTCCACGATCTTGCCACTTTCCGTGTTTGATGGTTAACAGGCTGATAGCTAGTGAAATTTAGCTCAATCCCAGGGCAGGCTAACTGTTAGTTTCCTCCACAATTCCTTTCAAATGTCATACTCATCATTTTTAACATAAATAGTAAAAATAACTGTAAGCTGGTGAAGCCTCGTGAGTTGGCAGTGTCGCAAATCAGCCAGTTACAGTGAATTCTAACTACACCGTAAAACAGCCAATTCCTATAAGCCTAATAATGTTTGAACTTACATGAGTTGTTTTAATATTGAAAACAACACATATACAGTACTCTGTAGTAGGCTTTGTGCTCACTCAAAGACAGTTTGAGGAACATTCAATTTAAAACATGATATTTTAACTAATTTACTTGCGAACCACTAGGGGTCGCTTTAGAAAAGGCTGTGCAAAACTAAAATGATCAGATAAGTGAACATGGTAATTATTACCTGCTAAACATCTCTGAATATCTTAACAGCAATGATATCTCTCAGCTGATGAATAGAATTACAGCAGTGTCTGCAAACCTCTGGCATTCACGTCCTCGTGGTTGTTTCCTCCAACGACCAGACAAGTTGCAGGAAATTTGGCCACAGTCTCTACTTCCTGAGTTACAGTGTTGAATAATGACCATAAGTGTTTTTGCAGAACATTATGATGTCACAGTGAAGTTGACCTTTGACCTTTTGATGCCTCTGGCTCTGACTGTGCTGAGGCATAAAAATCTAGCATTAACACCAATAAAATCACATTGTCTAACTTAAAATGAGCAATAGGAGATGCTGTTTGTATCTGTTTGTTAATGAATGGTATAAATATGTAACATAATAAAAGTTACTGTATCCAATGTGACTCGCAGGGATAGCATCTTAGAATAAAGTGTGAGTGTGATTAATGGGAGGTTTTTCACTGTTTTTCCCATTGTGCCGACGCTTTGCGAATGCAGCAGGAGCACAGCCTCATAGAGACACTAACAAGTCTGTGGACTGAGTTTCAAGCATTTTTTTAATGCACTTTTCAGCTGCTTTCCTTTGTAAATATTCCTGGCCTCAGAGTTGTTTTTTTACATCTGCACATGCTCACACACACTCAGTGAGGCAGCTGCTGTGGGTGCAGATTATTCCATCAATGTCAAACTTCAATGACACTTGTCATCTGATAAGGTTTGGTTTTAATAAATGAGGGACGAGCAGCCAAGCTGAGTGCAGCAGTTTAACCCCCTGTATGCACGGCACAGCACGGCGTCAGGACGACGCCTCCTACATCACCTACACAGCCTTCATGGTCAGAAACAGCTCTATCCTCACATTCATCAGCCGCAGCAGTTCAGAGCTTCACCACTGAGTTGCAGCTGCTGCAGCTGGAGAAATGGTGAACTGTGGCTCTGATGTCCCATGACAGCTAACATGTCCTAACAGGTCTGCTAAGTTATTTGTTTAAAACATTGGATGACAGATTTAGCACATATTCAAGCGCGAGTGACATAAAATGCCAAGCACATTCATGCACATTCTCGTGGCATACGTGGAGAGGCACAAAAATGAATTCTGGTGACAGTGGCTCTAGTTAGTTGTGTCTGTTTTGACACAGTGCATATGAAGAAAAATGCTTTGGCGCTGTTGCTGCTTCTCCCTCCATAGAAGTGTTACACAACAGTAGATTGGTGTGACGCAACTTACCTGACGGTGTCTTCCAGTTCTGACTCACCTGTTCTGTTTGGGTGTTAGTTCACTGAAGCTGACAACAGCCATGCTTATCTACCCAGCATAAATGTGGGAAACTCAGTCATACACTGATGGAGCAGCCATCTGAGGCAATTCAGGGTTCAGTATCTTGCCCCAAGGACGCTTCGACCACTGACCCTACAACCAATGGACGACCCGCCACACCCCTTGAGCCACTGCTGCTCAAATGTATAAGTCTTGTGTCATATCATTTATAGGGTCAAAGAGAGAAAGCTAAAGAGGTGGAAAACCATTAATGGAGACGAATAAGGTTCAAACCCACAAAACTTTATTCTAAAGGTCCATATAATATAAAGGTAGATGTCCATGTCTTCTTTCATCTTAAACAGCTCTCAGCCATGCCCCAAGCCACGCCCACCTGGACCCTAAAACCAACCTTGTAGGATTTTGTTTCCCCTAGTGTTTACCTGAAATCTGCTATATTTTTACTGGATCATTCAGAAAAGGCTCAGAAAAGGCTCAGAGCCTCCTCTCTCCCGATTGGCTCACCGACCTGTTGTTACTAGAGCTCCAGAGAGAAGCCTGAGAGAGGGGATGTAAAACTACACTGAGATGGTTTTTGGTTCTTAAAACCACAAATATATCTTCAACACTTTAAATAAAACACAGAAGAAGAGGAAAATACGGAGCTTTAAACATCACTGAGACCTTTAACACTGAGCACCTTTAACAGGATCAGTTGACAGTCTGAGTCTGAGGTACATTAGGATCGGATGGCTCAACACTTCAAATAAAACACATGGAAAGTGCAACATATGGACTTTAAATTTGAATGAAGATGTTTCCAGAGATCCCACATACAGGGAGATGGACTGGACTCTGGTGATCTTGTCCTCCTACTTTAATGCCGCTTAAAAGGAAATGTTTACGGGGTGATCGGGGGCTCTGGAGGTTCATCTCATCCTAACATGATGTAGTTGTTGTTTTTCAGTCTGTTTCCTGATGAACAGCTTCAGTCTGTATCTGGCAGTGACGGTGACAGCAGGAAGACACACGGCGTCATGGAGCTGCTCTCAGCGACACTCTTGTTTGAGCTCATGATAGCCCTCAGCTCCTTTATGAACCAATATACCTCAATGCTCTGAGACTTTTTTGAACATCTGTATAATGTCTTTTGTGTTTATTAAGCCCTCGCAGATTACCTTCTCTTTCCCCTGGTGCTTAACCTGCTTCTTTTATATATTGTGACCATGAAAACAGTTTCCCTTTTCTTTTCACTCTCTGCACTGTATAATGATTATTGAGGCCTGCGAGCTGCTGGAATTTAATTTCTCCACATAAATCTCCACAATAGGAAAAGGAAATTAAAGTTGCCATTACTGTCGGCGGTATTATCGTATCCTCACTTAACCTGCCATTCAGGAGGAATGAAACATTTATACTGCAGCCCCTCCTTCCTCCTCAGCCCTTGTGTATCGTTGTGTGATCTGTGTGTGTGTGTGTGTGTGTGTGTGTGTGTGTGTGTGAGAGAGAGAGAGAGATTGAGGGATAGGAGTAAACCAGGGATATTGATATTTAAGAAATTTATATTTTGACGAAGCCAGCCTTTAACCAAACATGTTTTGTGCAGGATCTACAGAACAGATCTGACGTTCATGTGAAAAGGTTGGAATTTTTTGGGAATTGTTTCTTGGAAGGCAGTTTTGTTTCTTCATCTATCGTTCCCACCAGCTAATCTTCTCAGTAATCCCTGGCCAGCTCATAATAACAATACCTTGAATGCACACACACACACACACACACGCACACGCACACACACACACACACACACATGGACTAAAAAAAAAAAAAAAAAAAGAAAAAAAAATCAATTATGCTGGCCCTGACCAGAAGTGTCTCATTATTTCATAGGCAATAACCTGAATGATAGAGTAATAAAGAGCAATTTATTTGGAGAGGGGGAAGTGAGGGGGAGGGATGAGCAGAAGATGGATGTGTTCAGATAGACAGATCTAATTAGCCTCATCCGAGCTGCAGCTAGCCGCTCCGCTCAGACTAATCCTGGGCTACAGCTAATGACCAGCAACCTACACCTCCTCCTCCTCCTCCTCCATCAGCCTCGGGCTGCGTCGGTCCTGCCTCTGTGATGTGGGGATGGACAGGCCTGGTACGTAAGGATGGAAAGAAAAACAGTGACCGGAACTGTACAATATCACGTTTCTACAGGGCTTAGTTCACTGCAGTTTGTATGTTTGTATTTCTTCTGATGGTCAATTACATTTCTTTATAATTCCCATAGTAAACAGACAGGCTCTTCTTACTGTGTGTGTCAGTGACTCATTCTAACTTACTACCAGTTATTTTCTTTTTCTATGACATTCCTATAATATCCATACCCCCTGTCATGATTTACTGTTTAAGTGCAGACTTAACTTGTCATTGTAGTATTTATGTAATATTTTTATGGTGTATAATGGGACAGATTTTCCTTAGCGCACTAACTTGCTGAGCATACTACATATTAAGAAGAAAAGAAGTGATAGAAATAGAAGCAAAACAGGAGTCAACATTGGTGTTTGTTTCCGCCTCTGGAGACATTTACTGTCGGTGAGTAAATGAATGAAGTTTGATGCCGAACTCACAACGTTTCTTTTATTCTGGTAGGTAAAGCTGCTAATGCTAACATTGCTTATGTAGCAATAGCTAAACATACAAATGGCTCCTTTAATTGTCAAGTCTATAAAAGCTGAAACATTTAAATGGCTTGTTTTGCTTGAAAAAAAAACATGCTCATAACACCAGCATCTGAGAAGTTGGAACCAGCAGGTTTAACTTTTTGTTTTTAAAAAAAAAGATTTACAATTGATTGGTTGTCAAGGTTACATCAACTTGATTAATTTGTCACAGCAGCAGCATCACTGCAGCCACATGGATGTGGTGTTACTTATGTTACTGATACATACATGTATCAGCAAAATATTGTTTGCTTCCAGAATATCTGACGTTGCAGAACATGTTGCATGGTTCTGTTCGGACTCACACAGATCCTGGTTCAGATTAGGGGAACGATCTCAACCACCTCCTGCTGACTCCACTGCTGTTACTGAACATGATCTAGGCAGTGGTAAAGTTACCTACAAAAACGTATGGTTGTTGTGGTTCAGTTGTATAGACAGGCGATGGAGGATGGAGTATGACGGGATGTATGAGTATAGGTATAGAAAAGAGATTCTTAGTAATGTAAAATACAACCCAGATAGCAAAAAGAAAATTCTGCTCCAACATATACCTCAGTCTTTGGCCCGAGTCTGGCCCAAGCGTGGGCCACATGCTTGTTTTCTTGTGTATTTTGCGATTTGGGAAATGCTTATTTTGAGGAGACATTGATAGTAAATTTATCATAACCTTCAAATACATAATGTTTTTAATGAATTGAATGTAATATTTCTTTAATTTTCCCATAGGATTTTGAGTGGTGTTATTTATGTGGATGGCACATAGTGTGAATCCAGAGGTTGATCTGTATTTGTCCTCTGTCTCGTGCAGAGTGTGAGGCGTGGCCACAACATATTCATAAAACATACTCATTATTAACATCACTGGCTTTATTGTTTGTTTGTCACAACCCCTCTGTTCATTTACACACCGAGCATGTTTATATGTTTGCGCTGTGTATTTGACATTGCACAAACCATTCAGCATGAGTATGCATGTAATTAATATTGCTGATTTATTCACAACAGAGAGAGAGAGAGAGGAGAGAGAAAGAGAGAGAGAGAGAGAGAGATAACAGGCAAATTAATCTCAACCTTAAGGGAGAGCAAAGAAAATGAGGACAGGGGAGAGGAAAAAAATTGGCCTTTGGACGGCTGCCATCACTCAATTTACATCTGTTTACTCTCTCCCTCTGTGACCTTTCTGTCATTTCTGGGCGGCTGAGGTTCGCTGACCCATCTCCCTCTCCTTTTATCACTCCTAAACTGCCTCCATCTCTCCGTTATTCCCCTCTCTCCAGGATTAACATCTCCCCTCCTTGATTTCCCGTCTTATTTGTAGGAGCTAACGAGTCGGTAGACGGGGTTCAGGGAACTTCTTTTACAGGGCACATGTTTTAAATTAAACATAATGCCACGTCCAGGCCCACTGTGATTGTTGTGAAGGAAGAGAATATGAAAACATGCGACCACCGCTGCCATGTCTTTTCTGGATGCAGCTGTATTTGAATAGTGTTTAGACTCCGAAGCCGTCGCCTCTCTTTCTGCCACCACACCTTCCTCTTTCTCCTCCGCTGTGAATCCGTCCTTTGATAAAAGCCACGTTAGCCTGACATCCAGAGTCATTTACTGGAGATTGCTGCATGATGGCTAATTCAGTTCCTTTCAAATGCTAATGGCCACACTCTTGCCACCACGCTGGCAACTCCTCTTTTATTGCTCAACATCCTCATTACAATGGAAGGGAGAGTGTGTGAAGAACTCTCTCTGGCTTTATGTGCTTGTGTGCGTCTACCTGTGTGTGTGTGTGTGTGTGTGTGTGTGTGTGTGTGTGTGTGTGTGTGTGTGCATCGCCACAAGGGGGAGTTGAGAGTTGGTGATTTGACACTTTTTTTGACAGAGGAGGAGACAGGAAGAGAGGGAGATAAATTTGAAGGGGAGAAAGGTGGAAGTTGGAGATGAAAAGAGGTAAGAGGAGGAGGAGAAGGCTGTTCAGGTAGAGGGCGAGAGGAGAGGAAGAAGGAAAAGATAAAGAGACAGAGGAGTAAGAAAAGGTGAAGGTGAAAAAGAAGAGAAATGAAAACAATGAAAAGGTGGAAAAGGAAAAGGTGAAGAAGTGAAGGATGAAGGTAGAAGAGGAAGAGCAGGTTAATAAATGGGGGGAGAAGAAGGTGTAGAGAGAGACAGAATGAAGTGTTGAAAGACAGAAGAGAGGGTGAAGACATGCGCACACACACACAAGTGCGCACACATGCACACGCACACACACACACACACACACACACAGAGCACACACACACACAGAGCACACAGGTCTGTAGATGTGAAGCTGGGGAAGAACAGAAACTTGTCAAAGATCAAATATATGAAGACAAATTATGGCCAAAATGTTTTCTTAATTTGATTTGAAAAACAATTTGTAAATGAAAAGCAAAAATTTGAAACTGAAAGTTTACGTATTGATCTTGAACCTTGAAAAAATAACAACATAAGCAAAAAATACTTCAATAAAATGCAATTGAAAAGTTTTTCAATTTTAATTCAAAAATTTGTGTACACATGGAATTTTTAGTCCCAAACTATTTCACTGCTGTTTGTATTTACTCCATGACAGTACTATTTCTATAACACTTTTCATGGTTTCACTTTTCACCTATTGTACATTAAAAAATGTAATAATTTACTTCCCTTGTCCAAAGCTTTCAATCACAACTTTTGGTCTTCCTCAGCGGAGGGAGTTTTCTTAGTTGTAATGAAGACAGCTCAGTAGTATTCAGGTATGTTATAGGTTGTAGTGTATAAATTTACACTGTCAGACTTTCATACAAAAGTTGGGGCTAAGATGCACCACATATCCTCATCATCCCTGATTTGGGATCTGTGTTGCCATTTTCTTTTTTTATTTTACATCTACTGCTACCACTTAAGAAAAAAAAACTTAATTTGAAAATTTCACCCCACCCAACCCCACTCCCACCAAATACACAAAACCGAGCTATTTTACATCATAAACCATTGATTTAGTGAATTTATTTATTATGTACAATCAAGAACAATGTAATGTCACCTGCTTTTGCGTTTTGCAGTAGATCATTTGTAGGTCTGTCCACGCTGATCAAGACATAACTGTTCAAATGTGAAACTGAAAATCACTTTCACCCATCACGTGTCACATTAAAAGGTACGCATCTCTAGTGGTCAACAATTCCAGACTTTTAGTCCCTACTATAGGTCAAACCCCCCCAAGCAGTGGATCCTACATTTCCAATGAAGCAACTTGCTTTCATTACAACATCCCTGCCCTCAACTACCCAG
Organism: Seriola aureovittata; assembly: GCF_021018895.1. Lineage (NCBI taxonomy): Eukaryota > Metazoa > Chordata > Actinopteri > Carangiformes > Carangidae > Seriola > Seriola aureovittata. The sequence goes on from NC_079376.1 coordinate 25,753,929, forward strand.
GTCTCAGTCTCTTATAAAGGCCTTCAGTTATAGATGTGTTGAAGACGTTATACACTTGGCTGAGTTGACCTCCTCATGATGAGCAAACTGACTCTGAGTTTAATATATAAACTCAAATAAATCATTGTCTCACTGGTGAATCCTTGATATATGTCAATATATATATATATCTATATAAAATATATGATTATATTTCATTGATGGATATATATTAGAATGTTGTAATATATTATATGATGATAATATACTAATGAAATATAGGACATGACATATAGTGTAAAAGGTTTTATATATCATTTTTACATATATATTTTATTTTATATATAGATATATTCTATATATATAGAAATTCATTATATGTACATAATACATTTGCCTATGGGAGAGGCCAAGCCTGATCTCTCTTAGGTTTCCTAGCTTGGATTTGGTTTTGGGTCATTATGTTGCAGGTCTTTACTGTAAACTCCACTTTGTCAAAATGTGTCTTAGTGTACAGTGGCTGTCTAGGACCAGTTCCAACACTCACTCTTCACAGATGCAGGAGGTTGTTGCTCATTCCTTTAGAAAGAAAGTCTACAAAAGAGTGCACTGAAAGGCTGGATACTGTGATGCTCCAGCCTGTGTGTTCAGGCTTTTGTGTGTCACTTTGAAAATCATGTAATCCCACCTGAACAGTAACATCTTGGCCTTATGGTGCATTAATCATCTCTCACACCTGGAACATCCAAATTTGCTAATGTATTCTCCTTCAAATAGTCTGAGAATAACGAATGCAGCTTTGGCACCTTGAAGTTAATTATATCTCCAGTCCACAGCTCTGGTGTTAGCACTTAGCGTTAGCACCACAGCCGGCCTCCCAGCCCACCCACCCCCCCACCCCCTTGTCACCCCCTCAGGACATTCTGTCCCTCCCCGCCACTATCACCCCCCATCACAGCGGATTAGGCGCTAACTAACCCTCCTTTAATTAACTCATGATTAGGTATTAATATCTGGCGCGGGTTGCAGGCTTGCAGTTGTTGCCTTAATAAGTGGATTAGCGTTAGCCTCTCACAGCTCTCTCTCTCTCTCTCTCTCTCTCTGGCTAAGAGATATCTATCCTCCACTTCGTTTCACCCTCCTTCCACATCCATCCCTCTTGGCTTTCTCTGGCAACTGTTCAAAAGCAGAATTTTCCTGCTAACAAGTTTGTTCTTGTGGCCAGAGTGGAGGGGCTCAGTGTTATGAACACTTTCATGCAGAGTTACATGCAATACAATATGCCTTCCACACAGCTGATGAATAACACTGGGATTTGATTTAGATATTATCAGATACAGTGTACCCTATTGGACACATCCCACCAACCCAATAAAAGGTCACAGGTGTAAGAGGCTGTTATTTTGTCCTGCATGGCACTTTACATCCTCCTCAATACTGTGCAACTGCGAACTGCAAGAAGCAAAGAACAGAGAAGAATTAATCAATTAAGATTTTATATATTTTTGATTCTACATTAAAATACTCAAAACTTAAATGTTTTCAATTGAATTTGAGTTAGTGGACAAACTTGGCCAGGTCAGAATTTTTATATTGTTTTCAGGTTGTACGTCTGTCCATCCCATTTTCAAGGACGCACTTCTTCAGTAACACTTTCACACACAATTTCAGTAGTTCTATGTGGCAATGGGATGTTGTCTGATACGTCCGTCTGTCCATCCGTCCAGTTCTCATGGACGTGATATCTCCGTAATGTGTTGACGGAACTGGTGGACAAAGGTCAAAGGTCACGGATGACGTCACAAAACACGGTTTTGGCCTTGTGACCACAATATCTCTAGAACTTCAAATTTGGCACAAACATTCACTTGGACTCAAGGATTAACTGATTAGATTTTTGAGGTCAAAGGTCAAAGTCACTGTGACATCATAACATTCTGTAAAAACACATCTAGCCATTATTCAATGCTGTAACTCAGGAAGGAGAGACTGTGACCATATTTCCTGATACTTGACTGGTTGCTGGAGGAAACAACCACGAGGAGACGATTCTAGTCTTGCTAAGCGTTAAAGCTTTTTACGATCGCTTACACACTAAAATTAAAAATAATACACAGATTTTGAAACTCGACACACAAAGAGCAAAAAGTCAGCCCAGACTTGCACAACTATACACACATTCTCCGCCTCACCCTTTTTGCAGAACACCAAACACACTTCTCTACATTTGACACATCATCAAAACTGAAAGCCTTTGTGTGTTAATTGCTAAACACTGCCACTGAAACACCACACTCAGTTAGCAATCACCTGAACTCAGGATGCACATGTGAAGACACATGAAACCAATCAGATCACACAGAAATCACAGCTTGATCACCCTAAATACGAGTCAGGTTTGCTCTTTGGTGTGATCAACAATGGAGGACAATTTTGGAAAGAATTAGAGGAAGAGGAGAAGGAGCAAGAGGAGAAAGAGGCACACCAGAAAGAGGAAGAGGTGAAGGAGGAAGAGGAGGAAGAGGAGACAGAGGACAGGGAGTGGTGAGAGGACGGGTCAGAGGAAATAGGACAATTGTTACAGCTGAGATCAGAGACAGGATAGACTGTAACCGCAATACTGTACAGGCCTACTGTGTTTTACAGTACAGTATGTTGATGTCATCTTCAGTTCACTATTGAGAATGAAGAGATTTTTTATTCTCCATTGCATTTGTGTTCATATTTACAGCATGCTGCAAATGAGAAATATCAAAAACATTCAGTAATAGTGTTTTCATACTTAGATATAGCACAGTGCAGCTGGTGGTCGAAAGATCTATATATTTGGTGTTTGTGTGTAAAGTGTCATTTTTAGAAGAGTTTATATAGATTTTGATGTAGTGCTTGCTTTTGTAAGAGATGTAAGATGTTCTGTATTTTGTGTATATGGTTTTGGTTTGTGTGTGTGGAGCTTTGACAAACAGGGTACTAGTTTCAGGAACTGTGTTTTTGCAATAGTGAAAAACTGTAGGAGGCAGTTGCAAGTAAATGAACAAATTCCACTGTGATTCATCAAGATCTGCAGTAAGCTTGTGAAGTTTGAGACAGAATATTGTTACACAAGTAGCATGGCTCCTTTCAGGACTAGCTCAGTCCCTAGGTTGTAGTGTGTGTAGCGGGCATGATGTAAAAAAAACTTTCCTGGTTTGTAATATGTAGTATTGCAATGAATTTGTGAAACAGGAAAATACATGCCAATACGTTTAAAGTTTAATCCCAGGCTGAGGCTCATTGTTTTACATGAGTGTGCAGGTGTCTCATGGCCAGTAGGAAGCAAGCACAGAAGATGCACAGGTTTATAGAAGAGGTGTTTTACTGCAGAGAAAAAAAGAAAAAAAAAAAAATCAGCATCTGCTCTGCAACAATGACCTTGAGGTCAGTGTTTCTGTTGAAAAAGAACATGAAACACCCGATATAACATTTTCAACAGCACATACATTAACTAGGCTTCTTTAGACACTTTGGAGACGGAGGCTGGCACAGTTTCTTTAGGAAAAAACACTTGTAATATTTAGCATGTGTTCATAAGGATTTACAGGAGGAAGAAAAAATACATTTTCCAGCGTATTAAAGAAAGCCACCTGCATCACTTAGCAGGTCCAAAGAGCAGCTTTCAGGGAGCACACTCCAATTTAATTAGTGTATGCTTGAGAAAGGCACTCCCAGCCAGAATCAGAGCAGACCACAACAAAGTCAGAGTGTTTATTCAAGTATTTACAGCTGGCCTGCAACAGCAAAGTGAGCTCTTTATACTCTATGTGGCCTTATGGCGAAGGATCAAATTAATGCAACGTGGAGGGAATGAGGAGAGAGGGAGGAGCAGTCACAGCAAATTGGACTCACTCTGCCACTCTTACACTTAAAAAAAATAAAAAGATTTTGTCATATTTATTAAGGGGAGATTTTTATCTGCTCATCTGATTATTTAATATTAAAGTACAAATAAAGCAGTCTCAAAAATTGCATCCTGCTTGTTGTTGCCCTTTGACCACTTCCCCTGAGACTGCCGTAAAAAGTCACAAAACTATATATTTGTCCACATTTTAAAGGACATGATAATCACACTGGACCAAAGCACAGCCAGAGAGTCCTCTGTTCTCAATGTTGTGGAACAAAACACCAGCTTCTCTGATGTCTCTGGTTCATAATTGATGTTGGCTATTTACACCTCCCAAGCACTCTTTAATTATAATCTTTTTAAGGCCGGAGAAGAGACATGCAAGCTTGTGAAGAACTGAACACTCCGGCTTCAGTGGCCAAAATATTACTTTACTTCACATTAGCTTCCAAACTTTAAGCACAAACACCAAATATAGAGCTCTTCCCGCTGCCAACTGCACACGACTGTGCTAAATCTAAAACATTTTTCACATTTCTACTTTTCTCAATGATATATGCTGAGTATCAAAACACCTCTTAGACAGACGTGCAGTCTCGGATGCTGAAATTAGACGTTTGCAGGCTGCTGGACGGCTGGCTTTAACCTCTCAGGGCGACATGTCAGGACGTTTCCAGTCTCCAGCCAGCCAGCATGTCTACTGGTCGAAAGCTTTCAGTGATGTACTCAGCTGTTAGTGTAATGTCAGAAAAATGTTGGACGTTAGTTTCTTCAGGGATGTCCACTGTTCTGGTCCCTGGTGTAAAGGAACCAGAATGCTGGTTGCAGGGTGCAGCTTAAATAATCCATTCATTTTTTTTCATTCATTTTGTGAATGATATTATTTTTGTGGTGCTTACAACAAAAACAATAAGCTAGAATCACCTCCTCGTGGGTGTCTGCCTCCGCCACTCGGACTAGTTTCAGACTACATCGCTGTCTATCTAGAGTCTTATAAAACATGAACCATTTGTGTAAAATCGTGTCATAATTGCTGCGTGAAGTCTTGAGTTATGGCTAAAAAAGTAATTTGTGAGGTCACACTGACATTGACCTTCGACCTTATATCACCAAAATCCGTTCATTCTCCGTTCAATCCATTTTTCTTTGCAAAGATGATATAATATGTTTTCTGAAAAGCCCTACTTCTTCAGGGCAGCCTGGACTCTACACTGACTCAGTATCAGAAAGTGACAATACAGTGTTACAACACTGAGGCTAGCTGGTTAGCATGCTAACTTCGTAGCTTGCAGCCTAAATCATTTTTTTCTTGTCTTTGTTTCTGTAATTGTGATGTTTGGCTCAGTCAGAATTGTAACTGTAATTTACAGTCCTTTAACAAATTTGCTTTGCTAGCAAGTACCAAATTAAGCTTTCAGTGCACTTCTCCATGCCTGGACATGCATTGTGTTCATTACCATGCAAAGACAGATTTTGAGTTTTCTAAATATATAAACTTATTAGTTTCAGTCAAACCAATTAGTTTCTCCATTACTAAAGCTCTTTAGGGAGATCGCTGGCTCAATTGTTAAGTTAGGCCAAGTTGTGAGGGTGAACAGTGTAACAAGAAAAAGAATGAAAGTGCATAAACTAGCAGCCACAGCGAGTTTTCCTCTGCAGGGTGTCTCTGCTCAACCTGTGAGACGACCAGTTTGTCTTGTTTTATTTAGTTTTGGTGAACTGACACTTTAACTGTAGTGTTTGTAGCAGCCTTTTCATTTATGTTTCCAATACATTGAATCAATCACTGAGTTGTTTTACTTCAACATGTGTGTAAATCTCAGCATGATTCTGCACAGTAGGGAAAAATTGAAAAATTCACCTTTACCCTTCTCTTTCTTTGTCTCTTCGATCATTAGGACTAGATCTACAACACAGTTGCACCTCTGCACGCCTCCTCATTCAAACCCTTCTTTCATTCTCTCTCTCTCTCTTTCCTTTCCCACCTCACTCTCTCTCTTGCATAAATGCCAGCTCCCCTACCTGAAAGCCTTTAGCACTGATTTACGAGGGAGTTTGTATCGTTCATATTATAAATCTCTCACCCCTGTGACACTCCTGTGCTGGTATTCATCCGACATTTTTTATTTTGTCTGTTTTGTTACAGAGTGCTTTGGACTGGGGCCAAGGAAAGGCACTCTGGGATTATCGAGAGGTTTAACAGGAATGAAGTGTGAATTACAACCATCCGGCTTCACCGCCGCTGCCGACCTCTACAAACCCGCGTCTCTATCCTTTTGTTTTCTTTTCTGACCTGTCAGATAATTTCTCACCTCGTACAGAAATGGCAGATGAGAGAAGATTGAAAAACCACTTCTGCAGGGCCTCAAAAACAGCCAGTAAGTGCTGCAACACTCAAAGAAAAAGACATTTAGAGGAGAGATGGAGAATAGCCACTTTTTGAGCACCCAAGCTTTTTAGTTTTCTTAAATAGCTGGTTTGCGCTTTTTTGCTCTTAATGGTGCTTTAAATTTAGTCTTTTGTACAGTGCAATGTAAATTATCGTCACTATCTACAGCTGTTTGCAGCCTCTGCATTTCATCAAAACAATTATAGTTTAAAACCCTGCCACCCTGGATATAGTTACGTCACAATTTGACATTTTACACAGAAATCCTCCTCTGCAGTTTTCCACATACATGACACATTATAAAGCACATGCTAATATGTGTCACAAATACTTGCTTTGTGCATTTACAAGTGTTAAAAAAACGAGCCCATAGGTTGTCTGTGCAGCAGGTTATTATCACCCATAGGATGAATGTGACACAGGAGAGCGGTGTTTGATTCCCATGTCAAAGTAGCAATTTATGTTGCTTCTATTATCCATGACTGTTCAACAAAGTTAACCGAGCCATGAATGTTATTATAGGAACCATGGCAACCAAAGTCCGGTACGCCTGCCACCGTAGGGTTGAAAAAAACTACCTGTTCTGGTTGGAGCATGGTAGGAGGCATCACATGCAATTGTCAGTTTGTTTTGAAAGTAAAAGATGTTTTGTGTGACACAGGTAAAGGGAAAACATCTGTCTTTAGTAAGCTGCAGCAAAAGTCATATTCAACTGGATGGATGAGTGTCTAATTAACCCATTCTTCTTATATGTTAACATTTATGTTATAAAAATATGTGTGTCTATTTAAAAAATGTAGACACACATATAAAATGTCTTAGATATTGGTGCTGCTATCGATAATATCTAAGATATGTAAAATGTTCTAAATGAGACACTGGTATTGACATACTTGCTATATACATACAACACATGTAAAGTGTATACATTATACAGTGATGGTCAGACTTTAGTGTGTTGTCCAGGACAAAGATGAGAAAGAAAGATGCTGAATCAGAAGCAGTAAAAGGAACATGCGGCTCAAACTAATTCCAACTGTAAGTAACTTCACCAAACTATGTGCTACAGTATGTACCAGTGCATGTACGCAGTGAACACCAGCCCAGTATCAAAGGTCTGTGTTCAGTACATCAGATGAGGAATAGTTACCTGGATGCTAGTATGTGGCGGCGGCATGCTGGAAAGCGACGGATGGAAATGATGGTGGAATCCGAGCTGCAGGAGGTCGTCTCCTCTCCCTCCCCATCTGGACGCCTTTATTTCCACAATGCCGACAGTCCGCGTTGAGACTTGGCTTTAATCACTCAGCAAGGGGCTGTCTGCAAAGGTCAGCTCCATTGATTAAGTGCGGAAAGGGAGAGTTGTCGTCTTTTATGCCGGGCGTGTTGATATCTCTATAATTCTCTGTTGGAGACCGGACTGTTTCGAGGTGGTTTTTCCTGCTCACAGAGACACTGGAGGAGATGTACTCTCTGTCCTCTGTTAAATCATGTTTGAACACTGCTTGCAGAATAAATCAAATTTAATCTTTAAAGTGGTCATTCATGAGTTCTTCATTTGAATACTTCATGGCTATCTATGATGCTCATTGTGGGCATCACCTGAATCAAATAGTGACTCCACCACTAATTTTGTTCTATTGTTTATACCAGGTTTATTCTGGACCCACATGGACACATATCTTCTTTAAAGCTCCATATTTTCTTCTTCTCCTGTGTTTTATTTGAAGTGTTGATCCATAAGAAGATATATTTGTGGTTTTAAGAACCAAAAACCATCTCAGTGTAGTTTTATATCTCCTCTCTCAGGCTTCTCTCTGGAGCTCTAGTTACAGCAGGTCAGTGAGCCAATCAGAAGAGAGGAGGCTCTGAGCCTCTGTTCTGATTAGCTGACTGTTTTCTGAGTGATCCCATAAAAATAAAGCAGATTTCACGTAAACACTCACAGAAACCAAATCCTGCACCGTTGGATGGTGGGTCCAGATGGGTGGGGCTGGGGGTGCTGCTGAGAGCTGTGATTGCTTTGTTGTGACATCACAATGTTAGAGAAGTTCTGAGAGCTGGTTTTGAGGCTCCGTTTCTGAATACAGGCGGACTGAGCACTTTGATACTTCGAACCAAGACCTGCTGTATAATCAGATCAATCTAATTATAATCATAACTAGAATTATATCACGTCCTGGTTGTTTCCTCCACCAACCAGTCAAGTATCAGGAAATATGGTCACAGTCTCTCCTTCCTGAGTTATAGTGTTGAATAATGATCAGAGGTGTTTTTGCAGAACATAATGATGTCACTGTGAAGTTGACCTTTGACCTTTTGGATATGAAATGTCATTGCCATTTTATCCTTATAGACATTTGAATTGTGTCATAGTTAGTGCATGAATTCATGAGTTATGGGCAAAAACGTTTGTGAGGTCACCGTGACCTTGAACTTTGATCATTGACCTCCAAAATCTAAGCAGTTCATCATTGAGTCAAAGTGAACATTTGTGCCAAATTTGAAGAAGTTCTGTCAAGGCGTTACTGAGATATCACGTCCACGAGAATGGGACAGACAGAGGGACAGACCACCCGAAAACAATATGTCGCCCGTGTTGGGACTCATCCAAGAAGACCACATCCTCTTTGCTCTACAGACAATAGAACTCACTTCCCCACAGTTCCTCACTGTTCACACCTGGGGAAGACCCTCCCCCCGGACCTCACTGACCAGTGAGTGTTGGTCAGTGTGTGACATGTGACCCCCCAGGGTGTCACCAGACAAAACCTGATCTCCTTCTTTAGCTGCATTTTGACCAAAAAGTACCTGGAACTTTAAGTTCCACTGGTGCATAAAAACATAACAGACATGGAAAGCTACCTTTATACAATATGGACCTTTAATATCAGCACAGGAAATTAGTAAGTCTAAAGATAACCAGTTGTTCTCTATGAAAGCTAAAATGCCTACAGTATCACAGGCTCTGCCATATCAACATATGACACTGTCCAGTTTTCCCAGTTTCACTGCTCATACTTGCAACAGTTTTGTCACGTGCAGCCACCATGGCACAACAGATTTGTGTGTTGATTCCTCTGTGAGCTCCTGCAACTTACTCTTAACACCGTTATATGTATGTATGCAGAAGTATACCTCTCATTTTAGGAGTTCGTCAGTTGAAATTCACGGTAAAATCAGAGGCCTGTGTCCTACAGTTTTTCAGAAGATTTTGAAACAAACACTCCTGGCCATTTCATATTGTGATTAGTCTCGTGTGTGAGTGTGAAAAAAGGAGGCACGATTCAAACTTCTCTCAAGCTCCTCATTTCTACAATTCATCAAGATACACAAAGGAAACATAATTCTAGGGAAGGGTGGCCATGTAGGACAGAAACAAACACTTTTGGTTTTTCATTTGATTTGACTTTGACATTTGACTTTGAAGGCCTAAGTACCAAAATCTGCAATTCCTCTATTGATATTCCACATCTGGTCCAATTCTGGCGAACACAAAGAAAATCTTCAAGCTGTCAGTCAATACCAGATGATAACAGCCGCACTCTGCCCAGATGTGGAAGTACATGGGCCAGACTCACTGAATGTGAGTGTAGATAACACATACAGTATTGAGGTAGGAGGAGGAGGAGCTGATGAAAAAAATAGAAGGACTGAACATGAACCAGTTCATTTTAATTTGCTTGAACTGAACTTTGAGCTGTAAAGTGAGACCTTACTCAACACTGCTGCCAGACCAAACATCGACCTCCGAGGCTGAAACATGAAGCCAACACTGAAGAAGCAAAACCTGCAGTTCCTTTAATGACCACTAGAGTCTGGCTCCAACAGTGAGTCAGTCTCCATAGACTCCCATGTTAAAATGTCCAACTTTACAGCAGAAATAAACATGTTTACAGCCTGGTCTCTATAGATAATTTCTTCCTTCATGACAATTGTTTATATAACTAACCTGTTTACATTTTATTAAGGCTTAAAGTTATGTAGACTGGCTGTTTTGAGCGACAGGAGGATGAGCATAGTCTCCACACAAGCCCCACCTCTTTTCCCATTTCTATGCATCTGTGCCAGCGACAGCCAGAGCTGAAGGCATATTGTTTACGAGTTGTCCGTCCGTCTTCGTGAACAAAAATCTCAATAACACCTTGAAGGAATTTTTCAAATTTGGTACAAACATTCAGTAGGACTGAAGGATGAACTAATTAAATTCTGGTGGGCAAAGGTCAAAGGTCAATGTCAGTGTGACCTCACAAAACACTTTTTAGCCATTACTCAAGACTTCAAACATCAATTATGACAAAATTTCACACTAATGGTTCATATTATTATGACTCTGGATAAACAGGGATGTAACCTGAAATTAGTCCGAGTGGCGGAGGCAGACACCCACGAGGAAGTGAATCTAATTTGATTAGTGATGAGTTAGGCAGAGTCAGACACTGCCAAGATGGTGATGGTGGAGCAGCTCACTCTGAGCTTTAAAACCACTCTTCAGAAACCTGTGGGTGAAGTCACAGAGGCTACGTCCATCTTTAATTACAGTCTATGGCCAACATACGTGACAGTTAGCCAGTGATTGGCCCTGAGATCTTTTGGCTATGATCTGGACCACATGTGAGCAGTTTGACTGGATTAAGGGGATGTGGGTGATGTTGGGGGCTACCTGTGGCCCAAAAGCACTGTGGTGCCATTCATCGAAATCTGGCATGAGCTCATCAGGCATGCCTGATTCAGAACAGTGTTGGGCCGAGCCGTTTGTTTCTGGACAGTTCTGATCTGGAAGATCACATTATACAGAAAAGCAGAGCAGAAAAAAACTGGCATGTATTCATCACAGAATATGGCTTGAGGAAGCAGTTGAAGTAGTAGTAGTAGGCTTATGCTAACAAGCTGTTTAATAAATGCAGAAGCTGCTGTTATGAACAAGAGTAAAAAAACTCCCGTTCAGGCCCTTGACTTTGTGAATGTGAGGATCAGGCCTGACGTGGACCAGCTGATAGTTTGAGAAACATTTTACCCCATGAATAATTTATAGCTACCAGGATTTGGTATGACAGATCATCAGACATACAGAGGAGTGGAGGACACAACACACTGAGACAGTGAGCGACATAAGGAATTAGACAGAGTGAGAGAGACTGATAACAAGGTTGTCAACCTCAGACAGGCATCATATGCTGGGACAAAATGTTAGACCTGGAATTGACCTAACAATGACCTGCTGCTGGCAGAGGAGTGTGTGTGTGTGTGTGTGTGCGTGTGTGTGTGTGTGTGTGTGTGTGTAAATGTAGTTGTGTATGTGTGTTGATATGAGTGGGTGTGGACAGAAAAAGTGACAAAGAGATGAAGTCATTTTAAAATAATGTGTTTGCATTTGTTCTTACTGAGAAGCCCCGCCTCCAGTGTTTCCATAGCAGTAACCTTTTCACCAGCCGATGTTGTGAAGATTGATTGGGCTCCAAGAGAGCAAGGCTCTGATCAATGTATTGATAGGTTACGACACATGGACATAGTGGTAACAACTGGATGGTGTGGCCTGGCTGTTGGGTTCAGGCTGCTGTGAAGAGCATCAGTCTCACAAATGGACAGAAGACAGTTAGTTAAGAGCTGCTGGGGCTCGTTGAACCAAATACCTTAAGTTTTCTACTTAAATATCACAGTTAAGGTTTAATTTCTTCTTAGCTGAGGGAGTTACTTCGGGGGAGTTGCACAGAATTTCAATGGTTTCCTTAGTTAGGGTTATATTTTACAACGGTAAGATTCTATTGTTTCCATGGAGACTGTTGGTTTCCTGCCATTATAACTTTTGATACATGTTATCACTTTTGGGAAGCCATAACATTAAAGGAGCTGCTATCTCATCCCCCTGTTGTTCTGACAGTAACCTTGAGATAGTGTTCAGCAGAAGAACATTTAAACTCAACACATCACTGGTCTGTGGACATGAAACACTTCGACTATACCTGACTGGAAAAATCATGTGACATAAAATGATAGAGCAGTCATTAAGCTGTGGAAAGTAGAGGGATCCAACTCAAATCATAAACTGCCTGCCAGTCAATGTTGTAATGTAAAATCAATTACTCATCATTAAAGGTGTCTCCAGGGCACACTCTCTTTGTGATGTGTTCATTTTAGTATTTTCTCCTCAATTTGGTCACTGAGGTCTTCTGTGCAACAGTTTGACTGACTTTAAGTGATTCCTTAAATATAGGACCAGGATAAAGCGAAAACCTTCAATATTTAAGTGAACATGTTAAGGAAACCTTAAGGAGAAGACTGAATGGTGCTTTGTGCCACTGTTTTTATTTTAAGGAAACCTTAACTCAGACTTTAAGGAAAATCTTAACTTAAGGTGTTTTGAGCTTAGTTGAAGCTATGGAGTCAAATCTATTCAGTTTACGTCATTTCATCATGATAATTTACTCAGTATTAATACGAGTAAAAAGGAGTAAAAATGTGATTCTGCACATGCCCAGTCTAAATGTTGAGCACCAAATCCAAACAGTCCAAATCCATAAACCATCAAGTTTACGATTGGTCTCAAGTGGACTTTCTCCAGACTTCAACAGAGGCTGCTCGGGGTTCACACTTCACCAGACACTTGTTAGATTATCCCTTTGTCTTAGCAACATGGCTGTGAGGATGGATATGATGTTATCCCATCTCACACTGCAACCTTACTGACTTCATGTGATGGCAGTCAACACATTACCTTACGTATGGCCAAAAACCTCAGGGGCTTAGTCCACAAGCCTAGAGGGATCAACAGTGTTTTTTTCTGCAGGGATTTCCACAACATGTGGTCCCCACCTTTTGTGGCCTTTCACTGTTGATGTTTTACAACCATTAATGGCCCAATACAACTAGATGATGTAAGTAATTATATTGACAGTCATATGCAGGAGAGGCAAACCAGGCAAATGTTTTGGGCCCCCAAGGGGAAAAGGGGTGTCCGATGGCCCCTCATATTGGCACATTTTGCAATGACAAATTTAAAACCCCTTAAACCTCCAATAAACACAGACACTACATCCTGCTGCCCCAAAACCCCCGATTATATTTGATGTAGGTTGTGTCTACCCCTTGCCTACATGTGAGGTATTCATGGAGCATCTGTAAATGGTAGCATCTGTCAATGGTCTGTATGTGGGGGGGGGTTTCTGGGCTTCGATGGGCTTGTTTACCTGGGGACCCCCAGAGTCTAAAATTGCCACCGTAACTGCTGACAGAGGGGCTTCTACAAGGAACTGAATTAAAGGTCTGAAAAAGTTTCAGTTTTTGATTTTTAATAAATTTGTAAAATACTTTTAAAAAAATGTTTGAACTCAGTAAACTATATGGACAACCCTGCTGTCCGTATAGTTTACTGAGAGTAGACTGATAGGAAAAATGTCAGGTTTATCCATTCAAAACTAAATCTACAACACAATAAAGTAAAGGTATCTGAATAATTGTCCTTATGCCTTTTTCCTAATGGGGTACAATGAGATGAGGTAGTAATAGGATTCCTGACCTGGACCCACAGTCAGATGAAGGAATGGTTTTCAGTTCTTTCTCCTGATCTTCAAGGATCAAGCTCAGGTTCAGGGTTTAGTCACAGTTCATTACTACCCCAGTGGATGTGACCGTACCCCATTACAGGATCTTCAGGGTCAGGTCTGGCCTACATCTACAAAATCTGTATCTTTTACTTGTTTTTTTAGAAATCTGGTGAAGGGCTGTTTTTTTATCTTTTTCTGGTTTCGTATTGTCTCTCTGTTCATCGTCTAGTCCGGGACTGTGACTGCTCAGATGTCCATTGACGGTTTGGATTACTTCAGTGTTAGCGGCTCCAGATATCAAACAGACCCGGTGATTCTAACACTGAATAAAGCAGTTTGACATTTAAAGTCAGTGTTTGAGCGACGCTGTACGGCGATTGATGCTGACCTTTGTTTGGATTGTTTCTCTGATAACTTATGAACCAGACGTTCAGCAGGTTTTTACCAGCAGCTGAATTATCCACAGAGGTGTCCTCCTCTCCATAACAAACACACAGGGGATTAAAACCAGTAGAAACACCCAGAAAACAGTTTGACTTAAAAAATCAAAGATTCACCGACGCTCTCCAGAGACACAGGACAGGACGTCTCCAGCAGCTGGGAGCTGAGCTGTCTCACATTTCCTCAGCTTGTTTCTCTGATAACTTCAGATCCAGACGTCCGACGACTAAAATCCTTCATCTGGGTCAAATATAGAGCTGAAAACCACCAAGGTGGAAAAAGTGTATGTGGCTTAAAACTAGATAAAAGTCAATGTTGAGCTTCTGTCAGACAAACACACTGACACATGATCACAGAGGATATGATGTCATTGACAGGTGACCAACAAAACAGAGCTTTACCATGATTAAAAATCACAGATTTTTCTGGTTTGAAAATTGATGGAAACATTTGGGAAAATGTAAGAACACAACTCAACAACATATAGAACACAGGTCTTGTTGTTTTTAAACATTTTTATGTGGAAAAGTTACATATCATGACTTTAAATCAAACTTGAAATGGAAAATGTACCTGGACAAGTTACTTCCCTCTTTGACTCTGCTTCTGATGTTTGAGCTGAGCTCTGAGTCAAAGATGGATCTGATCAACAGATATGTTCTGATATACACAGCTCAGCTACTGCCTTTAGTTCACTCAGGTTTACAGTCAGAACAGTTTCCATATGATGTCAGTCACATACAGTAGAAGTATATTTCATTTCCTGTTACATACTTACTGTCCTACATGACAAACATTGTTTTACACTGGTATTCAGAAGGTTGAGAGGTACTGTACATTTCAATTAGCACTAATACAACAGACAAAAGGTTTCATGTATCATGTTAGGGCCTTTCAAAAGTAGAGTTCAGCTCTTAATTTGAAACATAAGGCTGCTTTATGGCCACGCACTCACAATGTTTCAGCTAAAAGTCGACATCAGAGCGCATCAGTGATTGACAGTGATAAAAGCTAATGTGAAAACTTCAGAAGAGTCACTTAAATCGTCCTTTTCTGCTGCTCGGATTCATTTTTGAGACATGAGAAACACATTGTACTGATGATGAAATGAATTTTTTCTGCACCTCTCAGTAGACTTCTTGACAATAACACATCTGAGAGCTGTCGGTGTGCAGGGGCCACGAGAGGAGAGCAGAACACATGGCACCACTGACACAGCTGCTGTCTGTGAAAATGAGTGACTGAGTCATTCCCTGTTTTAACATGACAGTTTGAAAGGCCTCAGAGAACGTGGTGGTGTTAGATTTAACGTGGTATATGCTGTAAAATAAAAGAAGTGACCTGGGTTCTTCATTGTGATGTAATAGTCCAATGCAGCTACCTGAAATACAAAGAACTTCATTAGTCCAGCTGATCCAGCCCACACAGCATGTACAGTATCACTACCATCAGGAGGCGTCTGATTGGTTCCAGATTCATCCTGCAGCAGAACAACGAGTCATAAAGAACTATCTTCACAGACAGGAAGGACCAGGAGTCTTGCAGCCCTGATCTCAGCATCATGGAGTCAGTCTGGGATCACATGAAGAGACAGAGGACACCGAGAAAGACTGAATCCACAGGAGAACCATGGCAGGTTCTCCAAGATGCTGGAACAATCTACCTGACAAGAACCGGAAGAACTGTGAGCAGGTGTATGAGGAGAACTTGAGCTGTTCTAAAGACAAAGAGGGGTCACAGCAAATACTGATCTGATACGGCTTTTTTCTCTTTACTGCACTTCAGATGAAGTTCACTGAGAAATAAAACTATTCATGACACAGTTGCACAGTTCATTATATGCAGTATACAACAAAACTGAGTAGCGCCCTGATCAGAATTAACTTAAATTATTAATCCTGACCATTTAGTAGAATTACATTAGTTGAAGAATGAATGAAAAAAGGAATGTTTGACTCATGAAACTATAATGAAAAGTTCATATTACTGGTGTTCCCCTTTATCTTTGATTTTATATTATTATTTTGCATTATGATGTAATGTTTTCTTAAGTGGACCACAGGAAGAGTAGCGGCTAGCTTGTTAGTGGCTAATGGGGATCCAAATAATAAATAAATAAATGAACATTAAAACCAACTCCAACTAAAGTTGGTTCACTCTTCATTAGAGAGATTTCTTTTTTTTTTTGTGAGATTTCCACCTTTATGTTTGATGACAGATTTGATGCTGGTAGACATGAAAGATACCAGTTTTGTTTCTCTATCTTCTGCTTTAAAATCTTCTAAAGGTTTTCTGTTGGATTTAAGTCATGGACCTTTTTTAGGTAATTGCTCCATTCCACCTTTTGCTCTCATGCAGCCTCATATCAATCTGCAGTTTTGAAGTCAGTGTCCTTCTCACTGTCTGATCAGCCACTGAATCACAAGTTGCTACAGATAATCCTGTTCAACAAACTGAGTACAACAAACAACCTGGACACCCTCCAGCACTGAAATCACACAGTGAGGAGCTACAGAACTTCATTCAGTGTCCGTGTGCAGGAAGTGAGATGAGGTTCAGGTGAACACACAGACTGACAGACAGGTGACTCTGCCATGTCTTCACCTCCTCCTCGCGCCATGCTGCTCCATTAATCCCCACATTCCTCCACCCCTCTGACCTTCCTGTGGGACGGGTCAAAGGTTACACTCACCACAGGACCCTCCTCAGAGCGCCATATTCCCAGAGGGAGCACTCAACTTCAGCCCTCACCTCTGACCTGAGGACAGGAGATGGAGAGACAGGAGGGTCATGGTCAAGGAGTGTCTGCTCAATGTCAGGAGCACACACACAAATACACACACACACACACACACACACACACACACACACACACACACACACACTTATGTGAGATGTCAGGACTCATTACATAATAGATTCCTTAGCCCCTTACCCTAAACCTAAACCTGATTCTGACATGAACCCCAAACCAAGTCTGAAGACCAGACAACATGTCCTCACAACAATAGCTTCAAACCAGAATATGTCCACACAACCAAAGGAAAACATGTATACACACACACACACACACACACACACACACACACACACACACACACACGCACACACACACACACACACTGTGGCTGTCGTCATCCATCACCCAGGCGCGTTTCAGCCCCAGACTACTTCTGGATGTCAACATAGACACTATTGATTTCCCATTCATCTGGACCAAAGACCTACAGGAGAGAAAGGAAAGGAAAGGAAAGGAAAAGAAAGGAAAAGAAAGGAAAGGAAAGGAAAGTGGAACAGGGGAAGTGAAAAGAAGGCAAGATAAGGAAGGTAGAAGATTAGAAGAAAGAAAAATAACTAGAAAAAGAGCTGGAAGTGTGAGAAATAAAAAAACAAGAAAAAGGAAAGGAAAGAGGACAGGTCAGGATATTAAAGGGACAATAGACAAGTTTTTTGCTTTAACTTATCATTGTGAAGTGCATGTTGATTGAACAATGTAATGGCTGTAGAATAATGAAGCCATCAGTGTTTAGATTGGTTCCCTGTAATACAAAGGACGTGTGTCTGCCAATGCACAACCAAAACAGAGAGTGGATAGTGTTTTTCTTTCCCTGGTAGCTTTCGTTAGCTTTCCCCAGGTAGCAGAAATGGTGATGACGGTGTACCATTGTTGTTCAGATTGGGATTCTTACGGTTGTTTCTTGCAATGAACAGTAGCTAATGCAGTTGCTAATGCTACCGCGAGCAGCCAGAAACAAACAACTTATTGTCTGTTTGAAAATGTAAACTAATTACATGTTTCCTCAGGGGGAGCTCTCTAAAATGAGCAGTGGGGGGTTGTATTTTGCTCCTATAATGAAAGACAGGAGCAGAAGCAGAAATGACAGGGAGGGAAAGAAAGGAAGAAAAAAAAACAAACAACAAAAGGAAAAGATGATGATAAAGAAAAGAAGAAGGGAAAGCAGGAGAAGAAAAAAAGCAACAAGAATAGCGAAGCAAAGGAAAAGAAAGAAAGGAACAGGTGACAAAAGGAAGTAAAGAAGGAGACAAGAGGAAAAGATATAAAGGAAAGAAGTGAGAGGAAATCTATGGAAAAGAAAAAGCAAAACAAGGAGAGAAGGGAACAAAAGTTAGGAGGAGAGGAAAGAAAGGAAGGAAATGAAGGTAGGGTAAAGATACAAGGAGAGCACAGGACAGAAAATGAAATGAGGGGAGGAAAAGAAATTAAAAAAGCTAGATCTGAGGATGATAAATAAAGTATGTGGGTATGTATGTATGTATCTATCTATCTATCTATCTATCTGACAGTGGTGGTTTGACTGAATAAACAAGAACAAGAACCTTAAATCAACAACGAGTTAGCACTAAAGCTGGAGGTTGTGGTGGTGGAGGACGCATCTGATGCAAGTGACGGTTATAGTGCTTCATGGGTAACTGAGTTTTTATGCCTCAGCACCAGCGACAGTCGGAGCCGGAGGCATTATGTTTTCAGGTTGTCCCTCCATCCGTCCCATTCTCATGGACACGATATCTCAGTAACACCCTGATGGAACTTCTTCAAGTTCAGCACAAACATTCATGCGGACTCAAGGATGAAATGATGAAAGGTGAAAGGTCAAGCTTACGTGACCTCACAAAACACACCGTTCTGACCTCTTGAATGTGATATTTCAACCACCTTAAGGAAATTTCTTTAGATTTGGCACAAACATTCACTTAGACTCAAGAATGAACTGATTAGATTCGAATTTGAAAGTCAAAGGTCAAAGGTCACTGTGACCTCACAAAACATGTTTTTGGCCATAACTCACAAATTCATACACTAATTATGACACAATTTAACCCAAATGTGTAAAAGGATAAAATGAAGTGATGATGTTTCATATTCAAAGGGTCAAAGGTCATCTTCACTGTGACATCATAATGTTCTGTAAAAAGCACCCCTGGCTATTACTCAACACTGTAACTCAGGAAGGAGAGACTGTGAGCAACCATGAGCTGGTGATTGTAGTTTTACACTGTTGTATGTTATATGAAGGATACAGTATATAACTCAATTGCATGCAAAGAATAGTGAGACTTCAGTGAAATGGTGGGCACTGAATATAAGGCAGTAGGTAGCAAATATGGACAGAACTGTACAGCAAATATGTATTTTGTGAGCACATGTAGAACTGGAACAGAACCAGAGCCAGCTCTACACACAGACATAAAAGCCTATTTCAGAACATCTTTCAAAAACCCATCAACAGACACACACACACATCTACCAAACTACAGTGTCAGTGTGACACAAATTTTGAATTATTTGAAGATCACATCACTTACGCTGTGAGCATGTCACGGTTGCTTCATGGTTTCATTCAGTGATTCATTCATCTGTCCTGTTGTTTCAGCCCCAGCCCTGCAGTAACCCCACACCCACCCGCTCACCTTTCCTTTCTTTGGGTCATTAAACATGTATATAACTTTCAACCAGATTATGTGAACTGCAGTTATTTTATCTTTTTTATTTCACTTGGAGAAAAACAAGTAGAGGAGCGTCGTTCCGGTGGCTCCAGCAGCTCTACACCCAGGCTAATAGATCCTGCTTTTGGATAAGTGGATAACTTTAGACTCTTTCTGTAGTTCTGGACAATCTATTAAGAATATGACATGTTGATTTGAAGAGCTGTGATTAAAAATAAATCCATCCGGTTATCAATACCAGGAGAGCAACATGTCTTCACCTGTGTTTTGGTTAACCTTATCAAATGCAAAACAACATGTTTGTCTTAAGCTGTCTACTTTATCGATAAAGAAGGCCTCATCATATGGCCTCATGTTGAACCAACATAAGTCAGCAGTACATCTTTTATATGACCTGTAAACAATCCTGACTCTTTCTGATGCTGCATGTGACCACAGCTCATATATGTTAGTGAGGTCCATCAATGAAAATGTTTGTCCTCCTGCTCTGATTGTCAGGGTGGTCCAGCTCAGTAAACATGTCATCCATTTCCTCCATAGAGTTCATTTTGTTTCCAGATGACTTTATCTAGTATGTTTCAGCCTCCTTGTTTCCCCCTCTTCAGCTCTTCAGACTAAGCTGGTAATCAGCTCATGTATCTCTAATAACACCATCCAGTCTTTTCTCAGTCATGATCAGCTGAATAAAGCATTTGAAGTTTTCTGCTGTAAACCTCTTTCTGCTGTTCCAGAGAGGACATGTTTTTGTCCAGTCTCCAGCAGTGGCGATTGCTCTAAGACTGCAAGGGAAGCTCAGCTTCCCCTAAAATGTCAACAAAATAAGTGGTCAAATATGTGCTGTTGTGT
The DNA here is from genome assembly GCF_021018895.1 of Seriola aureovittata. NCBI lineage: Eukaryota > Metazoa > Chordata > Actinopteri > Carangiformes > Carangidae > Seriola > Seriola aureovittata. The sequence goes on from NC_079376.1 coordinate 25,774,474, forward strand.
GAACATTTCATTGACTAAATATGCGCTAGAACACTTTCATCTTTTGTTCAGAATCAGCTCCTTATCACAGGTAACCGACACGACTTCTTCTCATTCATCCCGGCAGCGCCACAGAGCTTTACACAGTGCAGACGCCGAGCGTCTCCTGACTTCAATGGGGAAGCAGAGAGTGGGTTGTTCCACTGCAGCCAAACTAGACGGTCATTGGATAAATGCTGGGCTTTGTCCCGCCCATCGGACGCTCAGCATCTCTGGGGGTCTATGGGGCAGTGGGCTGGCCCGGACGCTCGGCTTCTGCATGATGATTGGATGATCTGTCTGAGGCTGAGTCCCTTTTTGATTGACAGCTAAATGAGCGAATCAGCGATCTTGAAGTATAAGCATCCACCGAAGCAGTTTTCAAGTTTTTCATTCCATTGTTCGGAGTTGATCTGGAGATGTTACTGATCCTCAGCGACTTTGTCTTTGTTAAAAATGACTAGCGACTCTCTTCTGTCTGCGAATTTACATATAAATAAACGGACACATTTTATGATGTAGGCCGAAAATGAGCTTCCCCTCATTATAAGACCAGCAGCCGCCACTGGTCTCCAGGCCTGTGTGTCAAAGGCCCAGTTGACCCAGAAGTCTGCCGACCTGGACTACAAACTTAAACAACACTGCAATACTGTCCACAATCTTGAAAGAAAACATGGATCAAAATCAGCTATGTTCAGTGAATAGCTGTGTTTAAAAACAACAGATGTTGACCAGTCGGATTCTCAGACAGAGCCATGTCGGGGGGTCATTTTCTCTTTTTAGCTCCGTAGATGCTTTTGATGCCAGACTCTGACCTCCTATCTGCCTCAGAACAAATCCACATCCATCAGACCAGGTCTTCACCTGTCCAGTGTCGGTGAGTCTGTGTCCACTGCAGCCTCTGACAGGAAGTGGAACCTGACGTGGTCTCTGCTGTTGTCGGTTGGACGTGTTGTTCACTCTGAAGCTTTCCCGCTCAACACAGTTGTAAAGAGTGGTTATCTGAGTGACCGTAGCCTTTCTGTCAGCTCCAACCAGTCTGTCCCTTCTCCTCTGACCTCTGACCTCTCTCATCAACACAGAGCTGCTGCTCACTGGATGCTTTTGCTGTTGCTCCATTCTGAGTAAAAACTCTAGAGAGAGTTGTGAGTGAAAATCCAGGAGATCAGCAGTTTGAGAAACATTCAAATCTTCGGTGGCCCTGAGAACTCAAAGCACTGCAAATACACCAACGTGTTGCAAATTCAGAAAACATCTTCATCAGTTTGAAGAGTTTCCAGGGGACACAATCACTTTTATTAAAAAAAAAAAAAGAAAAAAGTGATGAACCCAGCTTGGTTGCACTCTTTATTCAATGCCCTATTGTGACTTTTGATGTTAAAAGCATTGAACAACAGGTGCGTCCCAGCCGGGTTCATCACCTTTTAGTGTCCCCTGGAAACACTTCCCTTAATGTTTTGAGTATTTGCAGCACGTGTTTTCTAAAGTTGTTTGTGTTTTTTTCTGTTTGCATGTGTTTTCTTAAGCTGCAGTGCGTTGAGCTGTCTGGGCCACCGTACAAACCAGTCGTCCGACACCAGCAATCGTGAGGCTCAAAGTCACTGAGTCACATTTTTCCATATTCTGATGTTTGATGTAACTGAAGCTCCTCACCTGTTTGCAGGATTTTATGCACTAAGCTGCTGCCATTTTATTGGCTGACTGGACAATTGCATGAATAAGCAGGTGCACAGGTGTTCTGAATAACTTCATTTTTCTCTCGACTGTAATGCCTTCGGACCAACATTATGATGCACCCTTGATGAGAACTAATCGTTACTCCAAGTCCTTTATTCCTTCTGCTATTAGGCTGCTCAACACAGACAACACTCATCTTAAATGATTGTTATTAATTCATAAGATATGTTGCTCAACTTATTGCTTTTATTTATTGTTTTACTAATTGTAAGAGTCCCATGCCTTTTAATGTGTTTGCTCTGATATTTTCACTGTATCTGGTTGGTTGTGTGTGTGTGTTGAGACTGAACGTATGGACTGGGAAGCTACAACTGAATTGCCCATTGCGGATTAATAAAGTTGTCTGAACTGAACTGAACTAAAGTGTTAAGAGAATTTATTCCTCAATATTGTTTATTGAGCTTTGTCTTATACACATACCGTAGGTTATTCATGGTCATAAAATGTTATTTTATGTTTGTGTGGTGTTAAATTTGACTATTATAAAGTATAGGAAGTGTAACAGTTCATCCAGCTCCTATATCAAACATAGTTTATCTCTGTGCTGCACTCCAGCCCAGTAAAAGCCTCCACACTCTTTTTACTATATAATACAGTTGCACTTTTACAGTTGTGCTGCGTCAGAATTAGGCTCTCGCTAAAGTGGGGAACATATTTAAGACCATATTAAAGTCAAGTTTGGCTCAGTTTGTCCACTTTCACAGCTTCCCCAGAACAAGCCTCTGAACTATACTCCTTCCTTTTTTCCAGCAGGAGCCTCTGTGTGGAAGTGCACACTGTTTTTTATATCCTCTCAGGTGTGTGTGTATGCGGACGGTGTGTACATGCAGGAGGACAGTCTCCAAGTAAGTGTGTGTGTGTGTGTGTGTGTGTGTGGGGGAGAAAGTGTCCCCGGCCATGCTCTTGTTGCTGCAGCAGGCAGCGGGCAGCAGGGGTGGGGGCATTTATCAGCCCTCTAAGTGGCTGTAAGAAAAGCAATGCTCGCTGGGAGTCGAGCTGACAGCGGTTTTCCTCGGATCGATTTGCAACGCTGCTCCAGTTTATGACAAAAGAGTTCACGACACGGCAGTCACAAAGTCAATACTGTGATAAATACTCCCTCTCCACTCGCTCCTGTCCGCCACTTTACCAGGCATTTGGCCTGACAGTTATTACTCCCGCGGTAAATCCACTGACCAGAGGGAAGAGAGGGGAAGAAAAGGCACTCTGCTCCAGGTCTCTGCTCTGGATTTATGGACCCAGGTGGACCAAGTTTACTTAATTTAAAGAAACCATATAAACTTGGTGAGCTGCTCCTTTTGCAGGAAAGCCACTGCTGTAATTTCACTCCTGGGGATTTGAAGGAAAATCTGTTAAATGCACATATGCCCCCGACATACTGCGCTTTGCATTGGTGCCTTCATGCCTTCATGTAAATGAAGAAATTATGAGGCACTGTTTCCAGCTTTGTCCGCGCATGTAGATGACTATTAATACACCTAAAATAGATCTGTAATATATCCCCTTTTTTTCTCTTCTGGAATCTCATTTGAATAACGATTAGGGAATTAAAATCAGGGATTAAATCGTGCGCTGTCACACACACTTGTTTGTTGTTGCCTTGACCGACTAACACCCCCGAAACTTTCCATCACACGCTCATCACATTAATGCAAAAAGATCCCTGTGGTTCAATTTTCCACAAATGAAGAAATATTAGGAAATGTTTTGTAATTTGTCATAGATCCTTGCCTTAGCACTAATCCAACATGTTAAATCCCTTTACAGTTAAAAAGTAGCCTTATCCTCACATATGGCTGGGATCACAGTAATCAACACAGCCGATTATGTGGATGAAAATTACACCGCTACATATGAATATTTTCAATTATTCTGGTCCAAATAATACAAGTCTGGGGTGAGATTAATATTTTTTTCAATAATGACTTACAAACAACACATCTATTGCATGTTGAGTGGCAAGTCATCGTGTTGCAGCATGACTCCTAATCCTGTTAGAGATTGGGAAACACATAAAAAGATCTCATTAAGATTTAAGTTGTTGCAGGATCATCAATAAAACGTTTGCATAGACACCCTGGTACTTTGCGTCCCATCATGCAAAGTGTCTCTCACAGGCTGTGACCCACATCGGTGCCAACACAGTGCGACACAGTGTCAGTTAAACTCAGTCTAAACACCGACACCGAGCCGACCGTCAGGGACTAAACAAACTAACACTTCTCCCTCCTTCTTCCTTCCGGCGGCCAGGTGGAAAGAAACTCATTATCTTTACTTAATTGCACTTCTGAAGTTCTGGGATTTGACTTGTATTTCCAAAGCCGGAGACTATATGTATTTTTACTGCATTCATCTACATAGAGTCAAACTGGATGTTTACCTCCTTTGTATTTATGTCACAGCTGTTGTTACTATAGTTACTATGCAGATAATGGATGCAGCTTCTACAATATGACACTTTAATAAACGTTATACCAGCCAGTGTATCACTATAAATATCCACACAGAGATGGAAACTTGGTTCATTAGTTGATTAGTAATGTATATATTCAGGGAACCTTTACATGGAGTGTACTGTGTTATCAGTTAAATGGCTGGATTATACTACAGAGGCTCCAGGTTTACTGTGTGTCAACTGGTTTGAGCTCATTTATTTGAAGAAAATGTTTTGAAGAATGCACCACTACAGCAAAAACAAACAAACAAAAAAACAGTATAAAGATCTTAAAATATAGCTTTAAAACTTATTTCAGGGTTGAAGCAAATTTGTTATTATTGATTAATCTGCTGACCAACAATCCAAAATCTTAAAATACTCAATTAGAAACAATTTTAACATTTAAGAAACTGGTGTAATTAAATATTTAGCACGTTTGCTTGAAGAATCAATTATCTGAATAGGGATCCAGGTACAGCAGCAGTTTGCGCAATATAAAGCACCTTTATATATAAATACCTACCTATATGTCAAATTATAGTAAATGAATAGATGTTAATAATGAGAACTCAAAATGTCAACACGCTTATAACCCAATATAACAAAAACATCAAGGATAACAAAGAATGCCTAATACTGATCTACAATTAGTATTAGAGTCAGGGAGAGAGAGAGAGAGAGGGAGAGAGAGAGAGAGACAGAGACTTCATCCATAGAAGGCAACCATACGTATATTTTCTCATAGCACACAGAGCTAATACACAGGTTTAGGAGGTTACCTAGTATTTTCACTTTGTGTTATACTTTCATTATTATGGAGAGCATTATATTCACTGACATTACTATGAATTCATTATGTTTAACATTATATTATTTACTTATAGTATCTGTTGTCATGATTACTGTAGTGTTTTATCGTATCTCTTTTTCTTTTTAATTTCATATAATTATATTTCAATGAAATAATATGTATTATTATTAATATTACCATTATTATTATTATTATTAATGACAGTATACATTTTTAATTCATAAACGTTTTCTAGATTGAGCTGAACCATGAGCCTGTAAAGAAACGTAATAATGTGATCCTACAGACAGCTGAGGATTTATCTTTCTGCTCATTGTTGTTCAGTGAAAACTGTAAACCATTAGAAACTTGTTAAATTTCCTCCAGAATATATGAAAAGTCGATGTTTCGATACATTTGTTCCTCTGACAGCAGATCTATGTAACTTATATCTGCACATTATACAGATTTGTGGGTGCATGTGTGTGTGTGTGTGTGTGTGTGTGTGTGTGTGTGTGTGTGCATGTGTGCATTTGTTGGGCCTTGCTTTTTTGTTGGCTTCCACATAGCATTTTTACCACCTATGGATGGAGGGAGGGGCACAGACTGACGAACGGAGGTAGATAAAAACAGAATAATATAAAATGAGAGGAGGAGCAGATGAAAGAGAGACAAGCAAAGAGCGAGAGATGAAGGAGATGAGATTTTTCTTCCAAGTTTGACTGCAGGGGATACAGCAAGCCGTAATTAATTATCTCAGACAGGTACGTATTAAAAACAATATTCCATCTCGCTGAAGCCTTGGAGGTCTTTGCACCAATAAAAGGAGGTATTCATCAGATGAGGCCCTGTCCAAGTAAAGCTTCATGAAAGGGGACGCTGCCTTGTGTGGTTAATTTATATCAAAATTCCTGCATAAACTGGGAGGCTGTAAAAAGTCCCAATTAGCCATCTGCGATTGTCTGGAGGAGGTTTGATGTATGGGCCTATCAATACAGCGCAACTGCAGGCTGGGCTGTAATATCAAACTATAATCCAGGGTGCACATGGCGAATAAGCACCCATTGACTCTGGGTGTGATTTTACAGACTGTTAGGGAAAGCCATTTCAATATAGGCACAGCCAGTAGTGGACATAAAGCAACAGATGATGTAGGCAGCGAGTGTGTGTGTGTGTGTGTGTGTGTGTGTGTGTGTGTGTGTGTGTGTGTGTATGTTTATCTGCTGTAAAGTTCAAACTTTTATTTGTGTTTGACACTGAGCAGCACTTAAAGAAAAGTGATCTCATCCTCCACTCAGAAGAAGATCTATACAATTCATTTCCATTCAGTTCAGTTTTATTTATATAGGACCAAATAATAACATTAACTCAAGGCTCTTTACAGAGGAGGGTCGGACGTCTCGTTCCCTCTGACTCCACACTCGCTGATTTTTTTTTAACTTTTCGAACTTGTGGTCCAACCAACACTGACTCACACACTGAGCTGGGAAATCAGAGGAATTCCTCCTTAAGGCCACTATGATTTGAGATCATATTATGTTTTATTGGTGCATTAAGTATTACTAAACAGATTTGCAATCAAATGACCCTCAGGGGCCTCTGATGATCTAGTTCTCCATTTGCCTGGATGGTAATCCAGCCTGGCACCTCACCAGAACCTTTTCTAACCTAGCACCTGAACTCATCCAGTCCCAGTCACAGATGGTGGCTGCAGTTAGCAGCATGGCTATATTTATATAATAATAATATTTAAATATAAGATCTGGACACTGAACTGGAGGATGGTGCCCACTCGCTTGAATGAAAATAGTTCACAGAGCACATGTCCACATTGTGCAGCCCAATGCACATCTGCATTAGTGCTTCACCTGCTTGGCCCACACACTTTACACCTGGTTGACATCATACACTTAAAAACTGTTTTTCAAGCACCTTACTTAAAGAAAGTGTTTCATTTACCAAAATGTGAAATGTAAAAATGGTAAATGTTCTCTGAAAACAACCAGTCATGCGATAAATTTGCCGGATTACAGAATTACAGAACCTAGACCTGCTTCATAACCACAAAAGACGAAAAGACTCTATAACAATATGGGTCCTTTAAAGTGTTTCCTGTCCCTGTTCAGCTCTCGGTTCAGGTCTCTGAAAGATCCTGGTCTGAAAAAGTTCACAACCTGTTTATTTACATGTAACCTTAACCAAAGAGCTGCTGATGCCTAAACCACTTGCAGATATGAACATGGTTGTGTGCGTTGTATGACAGACCATCCACCTCAACCAGCTCCTGGGAGGCGCCACCCCTCACCCCCCCCAGTCCGCTATATGTGTATATGTTGCCTCTGAACATAATCCAGCCAGTAGATTACATATTTGCTGTTGCAGTTTGGTTGTGTAGAAAGGTAATTTCAAGGGGAGAGGGTTTGGGCAGAGAGACACAAACAGTAGCCTTGAGAGCTAAATTGGAGAAATGGCAAATGGAAGAATTGGTTTACAGTCTTGAGTTTTGTTCCCATTTCTCCAATTACCAAGAAAAAAAGAGAAGGGAGAGATGGAGACAGAGAGAGAAGAGAGAGAGAGAGAGAGAGAGCAGCATTCCAGAGGTATTAACTTCAGGCGGCTCAGCCTGTGAGTCAGCAGAGGAAACAATGGGCCAAGGAAACGCTTGACCTGCACACACACACACACACACACCCACACCGACACATCACACACGTACTGTAAAGCATACACTGATCTGTACACACGGCTGCAAATAGTATGTATGCACACACACACACACACACACACACACATACAGAGTCACACACATCCTGCAGCAGTTGTCCATACAGTCCCAGGTTAATTTGGTGGCAGCTCCTCCTCATCATCATAACACAGATGGCCACGAGAGAACTTAATTCTTCCTCTGTTGACTCAGTTTGCGTCGCCAGTCCCTGCTGTAATGACTGATCCATCACCAAACCTACTGGAGGCTCAGGGCGAGCGAGGTTCACAATCTGTGAAAGAGAGAGAGAGAGACAGAGAGGCATGTAGATGTAGAGATAG